>NW_027497015.1:0-86476 GCF_021521415.1 Bidens hawaiensis | reverse complement strand
TGTTTCACAAACCTCTAGAACGGAGTTATTCGGGAAAAGACTAGGAAACAAAAACTTAAGAATACTAAACGAAGGATGGCCAAGACGTTGATGCCATAACCATTGTTGTCTTTCGGTTGTCCCATGACAAGCGTGGCATGTCCCTTTTGAACCACCTCATCAACATAGTAAACACCTCTGCGTTCATTACCACACCCAACGATCTCCTTTATACGAATGTCCTGGTGAACACAGAAATTAGGATACATAAGTACCACACAATTGAGTTGTTTTGTGCCTTGGCAAATAGATAATAATTTTGAGGAAAGGGAAGGAATGTATAAACAATTATTAATTCTCATTTTTTCTGAGAACGTGATAGATCCTCCCCCTTTGACTTGAATTCTTTCTCAACTCGCGGTTTCAATGTGGAACTTTGATGGTAGCACCAGGTTACAAAAATCCTTGTAATCGTACGATATAGTATCCGTAGCCCCACAATCAAAGATCTGATTTTTTGTATTTCTAGAGTGGGACATGGGCTGAACATTAAAAACTTTAGGAGAAAACAACTTAGAATTAATAGTAGAGGGACTTGAGTTGTAATTCTCAAGTCTACCTATTAGGTCATCATCAAATGTTGCAGCCATTCCTCCAAAACCACCGCTGCTTACCTGTGGTTCTTTTCCAGTGGACTCTACTCCCCAAGTTAGCGACGCACCTCTCCCATCGGTCCTTGAACGTTGGTTGCTCTTTGGTTTCTGACCGTCTTCCCACCAATATGGATACCCGACTAGCCTGAAACACTGTTTCTTAGTGTGCCTCTTCATCCGGCAATGAGTGCAAAAAAGTTTGGATTTATCTTCTTTTTCTTTCGGTCGAAAGCTTGTTCTCTGTTGTGGGTCCTTGGCAGCCAATCCTAACCCGATTTTGGTTGAATCATTATCGGAGGATCCAGATTTTAAGATGGTCCCTCTAGCAACCTCTCTTCTGATGGTGGCATATGCCGCCTCAACAGATGGGAGACGTTCTTCCTTCAAAATATCTCTTTTGATTGGTTCTAATTTGTCATCTACTGTCGTGAATAACTGGTAAAGTCTTCGTTCTTAGGTCTTTGTATTGTAAATTTGAATGTCTTCTAAGTCCTTCATTTCATTCGGGTCTCTTCTATCGATTGACATCCAAATGCCTTGTAGTTTACTCCACAAAATTTACAAATAATCAGATCCTTGTTTGAGGGAGTTCGCTCGTTTGTGGATATCAAACACCTAAAGTGAATCAGTTCCAGATTCGTATGAGGTGGCTAAACCATTCCACAGGGCTTTTGCAGTAGGATATTGTGAGATATTACTCACCAGGTTGGATTCAAGATTTTGGATAATCCAGGTGAAGAAACACTGGTCATCTTGTTCCCAACGTGAATAACTTGCATCAGTTTTAAAGGTAGGTGACGGATCCCCTGTGATGTGGGAACTTCTCCCCCTACCTCCAATGGCTTTCTTCATCGGTGTTGCCCATAGGGCATAGTTATCGCCACCAAGTTTAATCGCTAAGGAAAGGTTCTCAGAGTTGGCTGTTGTTTGTTATGCTCCGAGACCATTCCTTAGGAGTGCAGCAATCTTCATCGCCAAATCATCAGGGACTTAACTGATTTGGCGTCACCATCCGTCATCTTGTTTGAAGATAGAGCGGAATTTCCATGATCAAACGGGCTCTAGTACCATGTTAACCGGCAATCAGAGAGTTTTTATTTATTTATTTATAATTTTTGTGTTTAAAAGAGAGGAAGAAACCCCAATAAATAGAATGCCCAATAGCTAAACATGGAAAAGTAAAATCAAGGAACTTCCTATGGACACTCATCCTCTTCCTCTTATGATTACTCCTTGATTGAAGTCTTCCATGTTTATCCATAGTTTAACATATCTCCTCGTATATGCAATAATAAGAGTAACCGTAGTTAACTAATTCCATGAAATTAATTGGTTAAGCATATGCATTCATATCTTTTAGCTCGCTTAATGGCTTCCCTACGGTTCACCCGTCAATCCCTATAATGGGATAACGAATATTATTATTATTTGAATTGGAAACCTGCTGCCGCAATGGAAAAGAAGAAGAAAATAAAAAGAGAAAGCCATTGATTTGAGTAGAGAGCGTCCCTGTTCAACATCTACTCCTCCAAGCACCATAATTCTTTGGTTCGGATTTATTATTACAACCATGATCATGGTTTTTGAACTAAATTATTTGGTTTTGTTTGATTTTAAGATGATATGCTAAATTTCATACAATTCCTAGGCTTATGATGAACCATTGTTGAACTTTTATATTATTTGGATTTGTTTTCATTATGGTTTTTATGAAATAGTAAAGAGCTTAATTTTATTTACTCGATGCATATGTGTGCTTGGTTTTATTTGATGAGTTTTATTGTTTCACAGTTTCTTTGGTGATTGTCTGTCATATAATAGGATTCTGTTATGTCTATAATAAGATCATAGAAACAATATTATTAATAAAATAAATAAAAGTATTTTGCTAATCTAAAAAGTTGTAAGGTGATAGGTTATTTAATAAGTCTTTGTTGATTAAGATTGCTAAATTAGTTCTTCGTAAGGGGTCCGTCTAGGTTTGATTTTTCAACTTTGTCTATTGAGTCAAACGAATTTATTAAACTACCTTTGATTTCCGGGCTATAAAGTAGGATTTCGTTTGAAGGTACTTGTTTATAATTAATTAGATAACCGAAAGGAAGTCTAATATTAAAATTGGTGTTTTAAATATCTTAATAGAAATCCATAAGTTGTCTTCTGGAGTAGGGTCAGGTCCTGTTTGGGTTTATTTAAGTGTTTTTAAGTGACTGTTTTATAATCTCAGTTCCATAACAAGCATTTTCCGATTAACTGATAACTATAACTTTGAGGATTCTAGCCTAGGTGATTATTTATCATCATCTGATTTAAATTAGTTGAAGTGTCTTTTGTTTATTTTACTTGTTTTTTCATAATTAGTTTAAATTTAGTTTTTAAGTAAAAAAAAAAAAAAAAAACCTTTTAGTAATAATAATTAATAGTCGTGTTAGTCAGTCGAGTCTAATTAGTTAATTTATGTAATTTAAAGAGTCTTGTGGGTTCGATATCCGGACTCACTTAGATGTACTAGAGTCGATCAGTTCACTGGACAATTAGTAGTTTTGTCGATTTTTAGAGAGTGTAGAGCATTACTTACTATCTTGATTAGCGTATTTTAGTTAATAATTATTAGACTACTTTTATAACATCCAGATTTTAGCACCGTTGCCGGGGACTCTTGCTGATTGCGTTATTAGCTTAGATTATACTTACTTGCTACATACGTGCTATTTGCTTTATTTTTGTATTTAAGTCGTAGGAGTCTAATTTTAAGTTTTAGTTTATTTTATTTTTATTTTCGAATCTTTATTAGAGTCTAGCCATTTGGTCTTGTGTGTTTGTCATGTTTATGCCACATCTTCGATCGCATGGACCACCACTGGGAATTCTTGAACCCACGCAGTTAAAAACGGTGTCCAGATCATCATTAGGTTCCAATTCAGTGCTTTCAGAGAACAGTCCCATTGATCTGGATAATACGACAAAGTCAACACCGCCGTCAAGTCTGAGAAGTTTACCATACATTCAAATGGCCGATAATAACAAAACCATTTAGCAACATCGTTCTAGGGTTTCACTGGAAATTACTCGCCCATCATCGTTTCCGAATTTAATAACCTGAATTCATGGCTGATTCTAGCCTACGTTATGACCACTATCGCCACTGGTTGTCAGTTTCATGTGCGTGAAGATGAAGATGCACCGGAACATGTCAACCATCAGAACTGTATTGTCAAGACATTCAATTTGCAAGGTCCTATATAAGATGCTATATTTCTTCAACTTTTTCTGTATTCACTTGGGTACGAGCCGCAAATTGGCTCGACATGCAACCACCCTACACATTCAGTACTTGGGAAGCACTTTGTTCGGCATTTTTCAAAAAGTATTTTTCAGCTGCCAAAGCGTCCTGCCTTCGTGAACAAATTTACTCCTTTCACATGGAGCCAAACGAGCTTTATTATCAATGATGGGAGCAATTTCAGAATTTGCTATCTCGTTGTTCCAATTATGGTCTCACTCCATGGGCTCTTATGGAGAAGGTTTATAATAGTCCGAATTATAAAACTAGAGCCCGATTAACACAGCAGCATGAGGTAATCTTATGGAGAAGAAAAATGTCAACGAATGCAATAATCTTTTTAAGAGTTTTGCTCAGGCAAAATATGGGCGTAAGCCACTTAACAAGAATTCAACTCCTGTCACTAGTACACCCTTATCTGCTCGAGGTGTGCACCCAGTCAATTTGGATACTGGTGTGGTTGCTGCATTGGAAAATATAACCCGAAATAAAGGAGTTAAGGGCTTGGATAAATGTGAGTTATGTAAGGCTATGCATGGTACTTTGGAGTGTTCTTTGATACATAGAGAATAGGTGCATTTTGTAGCAAGTCAAAATAGGTTCCCTAATGTTTTCAACAGGAATAACAATTCCAATTGGAACAATTACAGGATCCTGAATCAGAATAACTCAAATTGGTGCCCTACCGGTGCACCTCCAGTTTTTCAATCTAATTATACCCGGGGGCAAGGTCAGTATAATAATGGGGGGGGGGTCAGAATATTCATAGTTTGAGTAATGGGCAAAGGGTAAGCAATGGAAGGATTTGAATAATGGTATTGGTGTGCTGAAACTTAACCTAACCTAGACCCTCTTGTTTTAAATTTATAAATCTAGACTATCCTAATGCTAGACAACTTGGAAGGCAAGTGTACATATCAACTGTAGTAGAGCATAATGAAGTCTGAATATTGAATCCACGAGACACTAGCGAATCTTCTAAGAACTTAATGATTTTACTAATTAAATGATTAACTAATTTAACTAAAAACTAACACTGACATACTTCAACACAATGACCCATACGAACTCAAATATAAGAGAAGCACTATCTAGGTTTAAAATCATACTTGTAAATCTTGGATCTCTCTCGGCTATGGAATCTATGATGGAACCACGATCGTAGAATACGACACCCTTAAATGACCTAGTGGATCCCTGATCATTCTCCGGCTGTGACCTACAAGGAAACTAAGGAGCAATTAAACTTACTAGTTGGTTGGATTACCCGTCAGTCTCTCCAACAATCTTAATGTACCCTAAAAGAACGATCACCCATCTTTCTCACTATCTCATTGCACCTAAATGAAAGGGTAACCTAAGAAGAATCAATAAAATACTCAATTACAATGAAACTAGGGAAACCTCATGTTAGTGCGTTCTAACCTAAACACCTAATCCCAATGCGTTCTAACCTAAACACCTAATCCCAAGGACAACCCGAGTGTCTATTACCTCTTAGTTTCTAGATAGGTAGTATATAAAGCCCTAACAAATTACCAACCAATGTTCTTATGGATTATTACGTCTAGAAAAAAGCATGTGTCTATAACTGAAAGGCATTCAACAAGACACATGTGGAACAAAGATCAATAATAGACCAAAACTAAATATGCAAACACATCAGATAAATTGTAAAAAGATTCTTTAATTTGTATTAATTCAACATTAAAAACCAAAAACCAATAAAAATCCGCAAATCACAAAGTAGTCATCAAAAACCTAGGTAGCTAGGGGGTTTAATTAATAGTCATACTCAAGAACAACACAAAATAATATGGTTCAATAACTGAATTCATAATAAAAACAATAAAAGCAAACCAGAAAATAATGTTGGAATAAGTAAATATTAGACTCGAACGATCCAAACCAACACGTGGTTCATATTCGTCTTTTAATATTGCGATGAACAGCTCCAATGTGTCTTCAACCTAAGACTTTGCTGGTTGAACCCCACTCTTGACGACAGTAGGGTTCCTTGATAATAATCTTCACCTTCCCTGCTTATTGAAATTTTATTTCTTTTATCCTTGGTAGTGTGGGCCGTGAATCCACTATAGCACATCAATGGGTTGCCATACGAATTGGTCATTCAAATAACACAGAAACAACCTGTTTATTTTTTTGTATCCATACATATATCTTTATATATATTTATTGTTTGAACTTAGATCAATCCTATAACTATAAACAGATCACAGATCTGGATGAATACGATTAATCCTATATCACGGATCTAGCTCATTATCACGTTTGATTATATGTTATATGTATATATACATATATTATCAATATTAGTATGTGTGTGTGTGAATAATATTAAGACGAAGATCGAGAGCGATTTGGACAGACGTTCGATAATTATCTCTCAAAACTTAAATAAATCGTGAACAGTGTTCACGTATAAATAGAAGACGGACCTAGTTCGTTAACATCCTCTAACGAACTAGAGTCCGCTTCGTTACATACATGAAACTAAATAACTTAGCGAATCGCCTCTTGATTCGTTAAACATCCCTAACGAACAAGAGGGAAATAGCTTAGATCTAGTTCGCTAAACATCCTTAGGAAACTAGACACTTAGATTAGCGAACTACAATATAACTTAATTGTTTATTATATTAAACAAAACGACAAATACGCTAACGATAAATACAAAGACTCAAGACGCAAAACCGTGCACTAACAGACACCCCCTCGTCTTGAGCTCTTTGCCTTTGGTCTTCACTTGAAACGCTTGGACTGCCAGTCTCTGCAACTATGAATTTCGATTTCATAACAAACACGCACAACGCATTGGAATTGCATAGCCAGGTCATAGTCTTCATCGCGCTAAAACAGAATCTTATTCTTGTGCAGCACGTCATTGTCGGTCTTAGTTAAGTTAACCAACCACATCGGGTAGATAATCTTGATAAGCTCGGTCTTCAATCCTTTACCAAGCACAATGACGGCCTCGCCAGTACGATTGTCGTAGTACCAGCGGTCAAACGAAATATACATGTGTTGGTGCATCGTCTTCACCGGCACCCGCTTCATCGTCCTTGGTGGCTTTACCTTAAGAACAAGCTTCTTCGATCCAGTCCTTGGATCAATTTCATCAATACGTTTACGTCTCGGGACTTGGGGCTTGAAGAACTTGAAGCCATGATTGACCTCGAACAGTAAGTGTTGATGAAACCACTCAGCTGTCCGGTCGCCACCACGATTGATAAATGGACGACACGCAAGGGTACGAACATCCCAACGCGGTAGTGTAAGAACGTCCATTATCATTTCGTAGTACTGGATTCCCTTTTCCCATTTAAATATACATACCTTAAGCTCGAAATCATATAACCAAGAGACAATATCACCATGAACCTTGGATACAGTCTTGAAGGAAGTCACTTGGTTATCTTTGACCCAAGCTGCAGCTACGTCTTTTCACTCTTGATAAACATACCGATATGCCTTGATAATCTTACTCACCTTTTTATAGCTGAACCACTTAGCAATATCGGCATTAGTTATGACTTCAAGTGATTTGCATACAGCATCAGCTGCCTGTTTACCCTTAGAAACCTTCACCAGATCATCCTCAATAGTTTTGAACATTTGCTCATCGAATACTGGAGCACCTTGATCAACATTTATGTGTTGAAACAGATCAGGATACTCCTCAGCAGTGACGTCTTCCATCTCAACTTCCTCTTCTTCATAAATAAAATCCGTATTCATATGAATAGACGGATCATTTGTTATACCTTCCTCATTCATCACCTCAACGTCAGGCTCAGTCTCTAACACAGTTAACTATTCATCATTCAACCCAAGTAGTATGGAAATCTGCTCCCGTGTTAGAGACCTATCAACGAACTCACCAACCTCAATCTCATCCCCGTTCACCACACTCCTAACCATTCCCGATCCATCCACAAATATTACAGTCTTGGCTTCAATCATTTTGATTGGTTTAACCGTAGTTAAATCCTGATACACAACAACCTGCTTACCCGAGTCATCACGGCCACTTGTACCAGCATCGGAAGATGATCCGTGCGCTTGTTTAGGCTCATCTCCAGCACCAGACTCGTCAGGATCTTGATCATCATTCTTGAGTTTCTTCAAAGCATCATCTTTGCATGTTAATTGCAGAATCAGATCTTCCTGTTCTTTGAGTTTCACCCCCTGAGACTCAACAATCGCACAAAGCCCTTTTGTCTCTTTTTGACAGTACGATAGATAACTCATCAGCCTTGTTTGATTCTCCAAAAGGCGTTCTTGATTCTGATGGTCAGCAGACATTTGGTTTTCATACAGATGAAGAAGATTTAACAACATATATGTCTGACAGTTCGGTGGCAAGTTGTACAGGGATGGATGGACTGGTTGGATTGGTCCTTGAGGCCGAGTAATTCTCATAAAAGAGACATCACTAGGAGGAGGAGGAGGAGGCCTCATGGACGGTGTTGGAGGAACAGAAGAAGATGTAGTAGGAGGCCTTGGCATTTCTGATAATGCCATCTGTGGAATCAAACCAAGCCTTTCATGAGACACCATCGTCGTCGTTAATGTGAGCGTCAGAGTGCTAGTAGTGAGCGGCACTGCCAGATGTTGTGAAATAGTCAGACGAGATGGTGGAACACCGATAATTACACCAGCCCCAGCTGATACACGTCTTTTCTTTGATGGTTCTCTAGTTGCCACTTCTTTCCCTTTTCACTTCCTTTCTCGTTGAGCTGCAATAGTGGCAGCTAACGCAAATTCAATGGCAGCTTGTTTTTCTTTATAAGTAGCATCACCATCACCAACATGTCCAACATTACCACCATCATTACCATCGTCATCGTTCCCACCTTCTCCTCCCTCACGCTCGGAATCCGAGTCATCATGGATCCGGTGTTCATTGGGAGGACATACATAATTAGGATTAATAATGTGACCAGTCATGCGTTTATCCCGCGGCCTCTCCTTTCTATAAAGCAACATTCGATGCACAATATCAGCCTTCATGTGTTCCATAGGAAGCACATCATTCACCAGAGTTTGATCAATAACTAAATTGGGTATCAAATCTTGAATGATCAGTTGTAGAAATCGTGGATACATTAAAAATTTCTTCTTCTGAGTCATTTGCTGAACTTTTTCTTTCAGATGATCGAAGACTAGCTCGAAGTAGTTAAATGACTTGTTGAGGATAAGTGCAGCAAAAGCCGATTGCACACTGCTTCTGCATTGGTCAAATCCACCACAACGACCAATCATACAATGAATCAAGACATGTAGAAGATACTTGTATGGTGGGCATAATCCATTCTTGTTCAACATTGATTCATCAATACCTCCACCGTAACGTAAACGAGTAAACAAACCCATGATCAGCTGCTTGTCTAATTCACTTGGGTTGTTATCATTGTCACCAAAACAAAGCACACGGCGAACTACTTCCACATCAATTGTAATAGCTCGAATGTGATTATCCACCTCAACATACTCAGCAGTATCCCAAAACTGCCTAATAATGCTCAGATAAACTTTAGGTCGAGCAGTGATTGCATAATGTATCACTGAGCGTCTTAAGAATTCCAACATGTCTCCGAACTCAGCAACATCAGCAACATCTTGATCATAAGCATAGATGTTGTGTTTTGTGTCATACGGTAATAAAATGACTTCTTCCTGCTGTTCTTGAGCTGGTTGTTCTTGTGATGGTTGCTCATGTTGCCCTTGATCAGCAACCGGTGGATATTGATTCAATTGATCAGTCATTTTACTAAATAAATCAGAACGAGTATAAGTAATATGAAGGTGTAATATACATTTAGCACTTATGTCGTGTGTATTTAATATATCAATACGTTTAGTATTTTGAAATATTCTTTTATCATATGTGAATTTACAATATTGAATTCAAAATATTAGTTAATTAAAAATTTTGAGATGTCATTCGTTAATGTATCAATCTGATTCGTTACAAATTTGTAACGAATCTATTGATTCGCCATGATGTAAATATGTTAACGAAGTAAAATTAGCGAATTACTATAAAAAGGAACGAACTAGAATCTACTTCGTTATGAATTGATGAATCCACATCTGATTCGTTAGATAAATTATTCGCTAATTCAGTTCATGTGAATATTTAACGAAGTGGACACGGAGTAATTCCAATTCGCTAAAGTTAACGAATGGCCACCATGGCTTAATCTTTGACTGCCTGGTCAAAGTCAAAATCAAATAAGAAAAACTGACGGTCAACTTGATAAATCCAGGTTAGATTATTCCATACATATCGTCAAATAACCTAATCAACATGCGTTACAATCTCGGAAACACTCAACGAATCAAATGGTGTTGATATGAGGATCAAACATATGAAATAAGTTAAATTGTTAAGGGTTTCAACAGTGCATAAACACTCGAAACAATAAACAATCAATCGACCCAGCAATCTAGAATCAACTTTTGATTAAAGACTACCAAGGGTTCCGGATTCACATTCCGATCACAATGGTGTTTAAATAAAACATATCAACAAAGTATGAATCTGATTGTTTAAGGTTTTATAAAAACGTAAAACCCTTATAACTAAATCACATATTTAACCTATAAAAACTGTAACATTTTTGACGAAGATCACAAAGAAGTGATTATGTTTACCTTATCAACACACTGGTATGATCAAAAGTGTGAATTTCAAAGGTCGAGAAAATCATAAAAATTTGAACAGAGTGACAGTATGTATAAAGAAGAAATAGGAACAGTGAAGGATGGTTCGTTTTACTCTTGTCCTTTATACACAGTCCTTGCACGTTTTCCAATATACGAATCAGATTGATTCGCTATGAATTTGAACTAACGAATTAGCTAATTTGTTCTTCAAATTACTCACGTAGTGTAGGGAATTAGATTTGACTCGTTGTTTGATTCGTTAAATATGCATAACGAATTAGAAGTGGTTCGTTACAGAGTGCGGAAGCGAATTAGGTGAGCGAACTAGAAAGTAGTTCGCTAGAGAACAACCTAATTTGTTATCCACACTTAACGAATTAAAGTTTATTTAATTTTAACTTAAATAATTAAATAAAAATTGAATTCACTCAATAAATAAATAAAAATAAATAAAGTTTATTTAATTAACTTACGAGGATTACCGATACCGTTTATCTCGATTATCAATTAATTTAAAACGTTTCACGTTTTCGAAACATAACTTAAAGTATTTAAAATAATATGTAAAAAGAAAAAGTAAAATATTTTTGGTATTTTGTAAAAATTTAAAGAATGTATTTACAGAAATATCCGAACTTTAGGAAAACTAGACAATCTTTTTGTGTTTTTCTATGATTTTTCAAAAGCAGTACATATTTTTGTGTTTTTGTTGAGTTTGAGCAGGGAATCATATTGACCAAAATGTCCTTCCATCACAGTTTTATATTTCAGGGATATTATAACTGGCTTTAAGTCGGTCATTGATATTGTTGTCCACTTAAATCTTATATCAAACCTTCAAGCATTTTTGTGATATGATTTATGATTCAATTAGCGCACAGAATATCAAAAACTAATCTCGGTTCAAGCTTAATTTGATTTTACCAAATCACCCCAACTTGACTTAAACCATTATAGTGTTGATCAAAATTTTTGAACAACAATAGTGAAATTTTGAGCAATGCATCAAGTTTCCTTTACTATGACTGAGTATGCACGAGTCCATCTGTCGGCTTACATACATTGTATCCCCTGGGGTCCGTTTCTTATTGGTATTGAGACGCGCGCAAGGGAGGAACAATAGTATGACTAACAGCGGATTTTGATCAAGTCAGTAATTTGGATTGTACGAAGTACAGCAGTGATCAAGTTTAATGACTTTGGGTTTGCTCTAAAAGCGAGTGAAATATTCATGCATATGAATACCCAGATGATTAAGCCGCATAAAGACTCACAGTGTCCAGAATCCTAAGGCTTGTTATTTGCTTTATTATATTTTTTGATCAACAACTATAAGGCTTGAGTATGACTGGTTATTACATTTCTGCCATCCTCACCGAGACTTTTGCTAGAGACTAACACCTCTTTCAATTTGGCTTTACTTTAGGTTTATATCACTTTCTTTACTCTAACAGCTTGTTTAAGACCTATCAATGCACCAATGATTAAGCACACAGCCTTTTAAGCTTATTCTTTCTGGATTTGGGGTCAATTAATCAATGTACTATCATTTTCTCTCTTTGCTTCAAAAACTCAAAATTTTGAGGAGCATAAAAAAAATTTAATTACCCCAGTTAATTTTAAGTTCATAAATTAATGGCTAACCTTTCCATCTACAAGTAGATAACAGGAGCAATACATGCAAGCATGCTTCACAAACTTAACTAACTGACATAATTTTCAGCTAAAAATAAAATAGAAAGCTTTACGAACACCCCAAGTACTTTTCTTTATTAGGTAAATGGCTATCCTGAAGATTTACAAGAAATTATCAGGACGAAACATATACAAGTATATGTCCTTCAAAATAGAAGCACATGGCATAATTTTTAGTGAACATAAGCGAAAAATCTTTTTGGTTTTTCTCTTTACAAACTAAAAACACAATCTTTTTGTCTTTTCGGATTTTTCTTCATAGCTAGGAAATCCACATTCTTTTTTTTTCTCTACAAACTGAAAACACAATCTTTTTGATTTTTCAAATTTTAAGATGTTTTTGATTTTTCATAATTTTCTAATGTTTTTGGGTTTTATCTATACAAACGAAAAGCACAATATTTTTGATTTTTCTAAGATTCACCCCCTAGAACCTAAAAACAAAATAAAATTTATTGTTTGAACTTAGATCAATCCTATAACTATAAACAGATCAGATCACAGATCTGGATAAATACGATTAATCCTATATCACGGATCTAGCTCATTATCACGTTTGATTATATGTTATATGTATATATATATATATTATCAATATTAGTATGTGAGTGTGTGAATAATATTAAGATGAAGATCGAGAATGATTTGGACAGAAGTTCGATAAGTATCTCACAAAACTTAAATAACTCGTGAACAGTGTTCACGTATGAATAGAAGACGGACCTAGTTCGTTAACATTTTCTAACGAACTAGAGTCCGCTTCGTTACATACATAAAACTAAATAACTTAGCGAATCGCCTCTTGATTCGTTAAACATCCCTAATGAACAAAATGGAAATAGCTTAGATCTAGTTCGCTAAACATCCTTAGCGAACTAGACACTTTCATTAGCGAACTACAATATAACTTAATTGTTTATTATATTAAACAAAACGACAAATACGCTAATGATAAATACAAAGACTCAAGACGCAAAATCCTGCACTAACATTTATTTTGAACACTATATGTGTTGGGTTTTAACAAGATTATCAAAGTCATATAACCATGTTTATATGAAAAACGCAGCGAATAAAAAGTTTTAAATATTGTTAAATAGATGAATATAAAACCGATTTTTATATTCAAAACCCAAGACCCGTATCAATATAAGAAACTACACATGTTTTCAAAAAAACCATAGAATGTTTTAGCATACAACCAACAAGATGCTAAGAAAGATGAAGATGATGAAGATATGAATAGCTAGTCTTCAATATAGAAGATCCTCAAGCTTGTATACCCTCAAGCCACCAACAAAAACACTTGTAATGCTAGGATTTCACTTGGAAAACTCCTCTTGATTTCCTCTATGTTGGCCGGAATTAGGAGAGGAAGAATAGAGAGTTTTGTTTACATGTGTGTGTGAGAGAGAAGCCAAAGGATGCAACCAATGTACCACCCTTGTTAGCCAATAAAATCTTGTGAATTTTCATGATATAAATAAAACAATAAAGAGATGAGAGAGACGAGGGAAAGGGGGCCGGCCCTAATGGGGTTACCTCCCAAACATTTCAAACTCAAATATTTTATATTATAACTTATGTTATGTTTATAAGATAACATGGTTCAAGTAACATGCAAAATGCATAAGTCTTGCATATTGTTATTTAACCAACTTAAATAACATTATAGAATATCTTCTCTCAAAGTATAAATTATATATATAATTTATGTACTTCACTAGTGCTAATATTTAGAAACCAAATTTCCAAATATTCTAAGTGTTAATATTTATTTGTTTGATCGTATCTTAAAATAAATATCTTGGTGTTTGTCTAGCTTGTTATTGGGTATGACCTGACTTGGATCATGACGTACTAGCCACATCAATTATAATATGTGTTTTGGGCATACCGAGTCCAACAATCTCCCACTTGCACAAGATACCTAGAAGATTGATGCAAGTAGCAAATACTGCCTAACAACAGTTTACTACCCCTAATACGTATGCCGAAGTGCCATTCTAAAACATCATCCCTTTCAAGTCCCTTAGGCATCTTACTCTCAACGAATAAGAGGGACAAATCGCCTCTTGACTACATACGTCTTTCACAATCACCTTGTGCTACATGTGAAATTAGGCTTATGTATGTCATGTTTCAGATCACGGAAGAACTAAGTCAAAGTATAATATTTGGTTAATATCAAGACCTAATATGTATCTCAGGTCGGAGGATACTATGATATTCGCCTTGGCTCAAATTTACTTATGATCAATCACAAAGATTCCATGTAGTAACATTTGAGAGCAGGTCATTCCAATATTTGTATCCCACAAATATCTATGAACCTTGGTAGCAACTCCTTGCTCTATATTCATACCTTATGAATATCCACCAATCCAAGTTCATAATAGTCTTACCTTCATATTTGTTCCCACAAATATAACTGACTATAGACATTTAGAATAATTAACTTATTCATGGATATAAACATGCAAAACTGAAACATAACTCAAAATGTCATAATCTTAAACCATAATCATACGAATGAGTCATAATAACATTTGTTCCGATATCCAAATTCAAAATATATCAAATCCAATCACTAGAATATCGGGGTCTTAAGGCGAAAGTATGAGTTTCATGTTTCAGCCTTTCAAGGAGCTTCGTGAATGGATCCTCAATGCTTTGATCAATGAGAACTTTGCTAATGTTTATCTCTCCCTTTTCAACTTCATCCCTTATGTAGTTGAATCTCTGCTCAATGTGCTTTGTCTCTTGATGTGCACGGGGTTCCTTGATTTGAGTAATCGCACCCTCGTTATCACAAAATATCTCTAGAGGGTCCTGAATGGTACAGACTACCACTAGATCGGCAATGAACTTCCTTATCCACGCAACTTCTTGTGCTGCCAATGGAGGCGGCGATGTATTCGACTCGGTGGTGGACAACGCTACCACATCTTGTTTTGAGCTCTTCTAAGAGGCTGGCCCATCATTCATAACGAAACATATCCCGATTGTGATCGGGAATCATCTCGATCAGTTTGGAAACTCGCATCCGTGTAACCTTTCACAACGAGTTCCTCCTCACTAGAACCATATATTAGAAACATATCCTTAGTCTTTCTAAGGTAATTCATTATACTCTTAACCGCCATCCAGTGGCTACTTCCTGGATTTTGTTGGTATCTACTTGTCATGCTCAAAGCGCATGACACATACGGTCTAGTGCATATCATTGCATACATGATGAATCCCATAGCTGACGCGTATGGGATTCCATTCATTTTCTCTTGCTCATCCTTTGAGATTGGACATTGAGACGCACCCAATATCTTTCCTCTTTGAATAGGTACCAAACCTTTCTTAGAGTTCTTCATCTTGAACCTTTTAAGATTATATCAATGTATGCACTTTGGTTTAAACCTATCAACCGCCTTGATCTATCCCTATAGATCTTTATTTCCAAAATATTTGCGGCTTCACCAAGATCTTTGATGGAAACACAGCTCCCAAGCTAGGCTTTTACACCTTCCATGGTTGGACTGTCATTTTTAAATAGTAGTATGTCATCAACATACAATACTAAGAAAGTAATGATGCTCCCACTAGCTTACTTATACACACAAGCCTCATTAGCATTCTTGATGAATCCAAATTTCTTAATATCTTCATCAAAACGGTAATTCCAACTTCTAGGTGCTTGTTTCAATCCATAGATTGATTTCTTTAACTTGCATACTTTATTAGGATGTTGTGGATCAACAAAACCTTCGAGCTGAACAATATAGACATCTTCTTCAAGATGTCCATTTAGGAAATCGGTTTTGACATCCATTTGCCATATCTCATAGTTATAGTATGCGGCTATGGCATATAATATCCTAATTGACTTTAGCATTGCCACGGGCGAGAAGGTTTCATCAAGGTTAACCCCTTGAGTTTGAGTAAAATCTTTTGCTACAAGTTTTGCTTTATAAGTATCCAAGTTTCCATGCATATCAGTCTTCTTCTTGAAAACCCACTTACTTCCAACCAGTTTGGAGTTAAGAGGTGGTACAACCAAATCCCATACTTGGTTGTCATGCACGGACTTCATCTCAATGTTCATGGCTTCAAGCCATTTGTTATAATCAGATTGTGACATTGTATCATAGTATGTGGTGGGTTCATCCGAATCTACCACATAGTATCCATTCATGAAAAATCCATATCTTTCGGGTGGATTACAAATTCTACCAGATTTACGAACATTTTGTGTGTCTTGATCAACCATTTGATCATTCTCAACAACTCTTGTTGATTTCTAGTATCAACCAAATGTGTATGGGCTTGTGGTTCTCGATCCTCCTAGAGTTCCACCATTCTACTAGTTCCTTCCATAAGGTACTTAGTTTCCAAGAACTCAGCCTTTCGATCAATAACTCCTTTTGCTCGGTTGGGTTGTAGAAATAATATCTCATAGAGTCATTGGGATATCCTACAAAGATACACTTAGTGGATCGGCTTTCTAGTTTTTTTTGGGTGTTGTGCTTAACATAAGCATTATAACCCCATACCTTTAACTATGATAATGATGGAACCCTTCCATGCCAATTTCAAAAGTTGTCTTGTCCACTTTCTTGGTTAGGGCCATATTAGAATACGGGTTGGAGAGAGAAATGCGAAACACCAAAATGACAGAGGCAATGTGCTTCTAGCCATCATAGATCGAATCATATCCCATAGAGTTCGATTCCTCCTTTCGGACAGACCATTATGTTGTGGTGTTCCGGGTGGAGTGAGTTGTGAGATGATCCCACAACTCCTAGGATGATCTTGAAAAGCATCACTAAGGTATTCACCTCCTCCATCCGAATGAAGTACTTTAATGGTTTTATTGAGTTGATTTTCTACTTCATTTTGGATGACTTTGAACATTTCAAAAGCTTCGTCTTTGTATCTTAACAATTACACATACCCAAAACGATTATAATCGTCGATAAAGGTAATAAAGTATCTTTCACCATTCCTTGGCATTGCCTTAAAAGGACCACATACATCCAAATGTATGATACCTAATAAGTCTTTTGCCCTTTTGTTAGTTCCACTAAAGGGTTCCATGGTCATCTTTCCTTGTAAACAAGATTCACACTTATCAAATAAATCATATTCATTTGTTTCGAAAAGACCATTTTTTTGAAGTGTATGTATGTGATCTTTGTTTATGTGACTAAGGCGAAAATGCCAAAGATAATTCTTAGTCAAAACCATTTTGAGTTTCTTGGTGCTTGATTGGTACAACGTGTTATCAAAGGATGTGTTATCATGAACTAATTCATAAAGGCCATTAGACGGCATTGCTTTAAAATAAAATACATCATTCATGAAAACACCAATACCATTGTCCACAAACTTCAAATCATAACCGCATTGTCTTAAAAGAGAAATGGAGATAATATTCCTTGCCAAACGAGGAGCATACAAAACGTTTTTCAAAACAACTTCCAAACCACTTGGAAGCTTCAAAATGTAGTCTCCTTGGGCTTCGACATCAAATTTTGATTCGTTTCCCATGAAGAGACTTGTATCTCCTTTCTTGAAATGCTTATTTCTTTTGAACTCCTACAACAAATTTCAAATATGAGTTCCAGATCCGGTATCCAATACCCATGTGTTAGAAGAAATAACCTTAGGATCAATATGGATCATGAAAGTTGTACCCGAGGTTTGTCCCACATCCTTCTTGTCTTTCAGCTCCTTGAGATAGGTTGGACAATTCGTCTTCCAATGTCCTATCTCACCACAACCAAAGCATGGGTCCTCAAAGCTAACCATTATCTTCTTCTCCTTTGGTTTGGGTGGTTCTGCTTTAGCCTTCCCTTTGAACTTACCCTTGACGTGTCCCTTACTTTTAGCAACCTTTGCTTTAGGTTTCGAGTGATGCCTCTTCTTATTGCCACATTCATTGATCGTGAGAACCGGTAAAATCTTTTTACCTATTCCCGCTTCTGCCGTTTTCAGCATTGCGTGAAGCTCACCAATGCTCTTGTCCCATCCATTCATGTTGTAGTTCATGACAAAAGTCTTAAATCTCTTGGTTAGGCCATTGAGGATCAAATCCATGGCTAACTCTTTTGAGAATGGACAATTTAGCCGTTCAAATCGATCAATGAGGCTTTTCATCTTAAGCACATAATATGAAACCGATTGGGTTTCTTCCATACGACATTCATGAAGCACTTGAACCGTTTTGAAGAGTTCCACCCTATCTTGTGTAGGGAACATTTTCTTTAGTTGGGTGATCATGTCGTATGCCCCATGATTTTCAAAATCCTTTTGCATATCGGGAATAATAGTTTCCAACATGTGGCAAGAAACTTGCACCGAACCCTCGTTATATTTTAACCAATCGTTATAGGCACTAGATCGTCAATGCTAGGTTCTTCGGGAATAGGATCGTCCAATATGTAGGATTTCTTCTCTTTCTTGAAAATGATTCTCAAGCTTCGATGCCAATAAATGAAATTGTTGAAGTTTAGATGATCCTTACCGGGTTAGCTCTTAGTGATAGGTTATGCACGAGTGGGATAATTACGTTAGGTGGATTGTTGGATGTAGCCATCTACATATTTTTAACAAAGCTCAATTTTAGTATTTTCAATATCATTAATCAATTTTAATCATTAATACCTTTTTATGTCTCCAAGACAACTAATTATTAAAATCTAGAACCGAACATTACATTCAAATAGTAGTTAGCCGACCTTTATCCTACTATTAAATTAGCAAGGTAGTCAATTTTTGACGATTGCAACCCTTTTTAACTTCTAGCTTTATGGGATCGGTTAAACATCTTTATGTTTAGTTGGTATGTTTAATCCCATCAACACCATTGTATGTCATGCTTCGGTGACCATATTCACATAGATTCCAAATCAAGTCTTCCTACTTACACACGTGTGAATTTGTACATACAAGTGGTTAGGTGACCATTATCCAACAAATATGGCAAACCCACCTCAAACTGACAAGTTTTCTAAAATGTGGTTAGATGACCTTTATCCCACATCGAGTTCCCAAGTGACTTGAGTGTTGTATAAAAGGGTGGTGCTAAACTTGTTTTAAAATGGATTTTCGTTTGCATGAATTCAAATGTATGGTACTTTGTTGAAAAACAATATTCAATGTTCCTTTTAATAAAACCTATTTTATTGTAAAATCATTAACCTTTAATAAAACCAATTTTAGTACCTAATGATTTCTAAGGAAACAATTTTATGCAAGTTGTTGTTTTTAAGTTGTTAACAATTCATATGCAAACAAAACAACCAAACATGAATAAATAAAACAACCACAAGTTCATAACCATAGCCATCTAAACTTGACAACACTTGTTGACCGAAACAAGTGTGCCAAAAGGTCTCTCCTAAGGGACAAAAATGAAAAAAGGCTCGTGTCGGTGAACTCGCACTTGACTCCGCATCCAAATGCCTCAAGTATCCACCTTGTGTTGTGACTCTTCCACTTTATTTGGGCTTACTTTTGGGATCCAACTTTAGCTCCTAGATTTCTTGGGCCTCCATTCTTGGGTTTTGGTCATTGGGCTAAAATCCAATCATGGACTTTGAGGTCCATTATGGCCCAAAATGGTCCAAAACCAAAACCCTAATTTCTTGAGCATCTTCTTTTACAAAGAAAATTATACTAATACATATTTTTCTATTAAAAGAAATACAACTAATCAACTTATTATAACAAACCAATATGAAATAAACAAATAGATTACAAACCCAAATGAATAAATATTACAATGATATTGAATAACCGAATAAATCACAACACAAACACACATCCAAACACAAGGTCATGGCTAGGTTATGAACATGAAAATACACATCCAAATATGCGAGGAATGCAAATCAAAATGGTTCCCCTTTTAACCCTTAAAACTTTTGGCCAGGTTAAGCAAACCGAAAGTTTCAGCTTTTTGTCCAAACAACCATAACCAATCATCCAAATGACTTAGTTTTTTCAAGATTACCACATGTATGTAAAATGTAATCTTGAAAAACCAAGGGGTAACTAAAAGCCCTAAAACTTTCGGCCATATGGTAAACCACACCAAAAAACCTGAAAATATTAGATCTATTGAAGCATGTATTCGTATAACCTGGCTCTGATACCATTGTCGGGTTTTAACAAGATTATCAAAGTCATATAACCATGTTTATATGAAAAACACAGAGAATTAAAAGTTTTAAATCTTGTTAATTAGATGAGTATAAAACCGATTTTTATATAGAAAAACCCAAAACCCAGATCCATATACGAAACAACACATGCTATAAACAACCATAGGGTATTTTAGTAAACTACCTACAAGATGCTAAGAAAGATGAAGAGGATGAAGATATGAATAGCTAGTCTTCAAGATAGAAGATCCTCAAGATTGTATACCCTCAAGCCACCAACAAAAACCCTTGTAATGCTAGAATTTCACTTGTAAAACTCCTCTCGATTTCCTCTATGTTGGCCGAAATTAGGAAAGGGAGAATAGAGAGTTTTGTTTACTTGTGTGTGTGAGAGAGAGAGAAGCCAAAGGATGCAACCAATGCACCACCCTTATTAGCCAATAAAATCTTGTGCATGTTCTTGATATAAATAAAAACAATAAAGAGATGAGAGAGAGGGGGGAGGGGGCCGGCCCTAATGGTGTTCCCTCCCAAACATTTCAAACTAAAATATTTTATATTATGGCTTTGGTTATGTTTATAACATAACTTGGTTCAAGTAACATTAAAAATGAAATAAGTCTTACATATTGTTATTTAACTAACTTAAATAACATTATAGAAGATCTTCTCTCAAAGTATAAATTATCCATATAATCTATTTACTTCACAAATGCTAATATTTAGAAACCCAATTTCCAAATATTCTAAGTGTTAATATTTATTTGTTAGATCATATATTAAAATAAATATTGTGGTGTTTGTCTAGCATTTTATTGGGTATGACCCGACTTGTATCATAACGTACTAGCCACATCAATTATAATATGTTTTTGGGCGGAGTCCAACAATATGGAATTTTTGTAACAACTCTTTAAGCCTATCGATATATTCTTTTCAATACAGTTAGAAATTTGTGTTTTACTGTCCAAACTTTAAACTATTTTTAATTTGAATATAAGTTCATATTTTTGTATATTCGTTCTGTAACATATATGATGCAAATTTAAAACCATATATGAATAACATTTAATAATAACAAGCTCAAAAACTATAAGTCCCAAAGAGAGATCTTTCAATATGATATCAACACACCTCAACGATATTGTGGAATATATCGTAAGGTGATTCAAGACAAATAAACTAATACGTAAAGAACACAATGAACTGCTTCAAAACATACGTATATTACGTCTGATGCTTAAGCAAAATACAATACTCGTTCAACACCAATAACAAGGTGAACGACCAATAATACGAATGAACAACCAACCAAAACCCTATACAATATGATCTATATATAGGGTAGCCAACACCCAAGCCTAACAAACAACCCAAAGACCACCGAGATTCATAAAGGATCTCGGTTTACACACAAAACCCAAAATCAAGACCAACTAAGTTCAAACCACCAAGTATGGACCCAAAAATCTCCCCCTTGTTTTGTAGCTTCGTTCATTAATCGTGCTCCATGTAATCGATATCCGCATCCTTCAAAGCACCTACCCAAAATCCAGTTCTGATAATAGAAGCCGCCATACTCGTGTATTCCTTTGCAGCTGCTTCAAAAATTGGGTCAGCCATGATTTGAAATTTGCTGAGGGTGGGTCTTGATATATCTTTCTCCAAACTTAAGCAAATCTCTCGGATCAACAAACCTGAACTACCCTTTACCCTTCTTTAAACGTATAAAAAATAGTGGCAGTCTCACTCTCATACATCCAAAACCTCATATCATCCAGGGTACCATCTGGAATGGCTTTAGGTACAAGAATACGATTAGCCTTATTTGTGGCAGGCCACATGACATTTATCATGGCCTTTTCTGTCCGTGGGTCCCTAACCCCCTTGGCCTTCTTCAAAACTGACTTAGCGGTCTTCATGGTTTGAAACCCAGTGTCGACTTGACATCGTAGAAAGTTCCAGAAGTCAGTAGCTCGCTTCTCATGAGTTGGGTTGTGGAACGGAGCGTTGATCAGGTCGTTAAGATCTACCTTCGTCCAAGATCTAAAGTCTTTCATCTTCTTATAGTACTCAGTAGTCCCAAACTTTCGTATTTATCTGAGAATCCCTTTAGAAAGGTGATAATGAACCTGTCTGGATGATCGGACGATTCAACGTTTTGATTAGAATTCTTCATTACGAGGAGCTTCAATTGAATGTGATCTGATTTCTCACTTGTCATTGGAGGTGCAGACATATATTGTTCCAACGTCTTAGATTCATCTATGTTGGTAGTTGGACGACCACTGGAACTGCCACATTGATCAATTGGAGGTGCCCTAGACGTTGCGTCATCTCTGCTCTTGAATTCATCTAAAAACTTGTGAATAAGTTTTTTTTGGAGGTCTATGTACATAGCAATTAATCCTCCCATGTTGGACTGGAGCTCTTTGATTTTTGAATCTTTATCAGAATTTCTAGCTTCAAGTTCTTGAATACGCACATCTTTTACAACTGAATCTTGTTCGAGTTCAAAAACCCAACACTGTAGAGCTTGTACGTCAACGGGAGTAGCTTCAAGTACAACCCCCTTTCCTTTATTTTGCTTGAAAGTATCTTGCATGGTGAGAATCTGTGCAAGCTTCTCGGAGGCACTAGAGCTTGATTGACCTTGATTGGTTGGGGCAGATGATCCAGATGGTGCATCACTATGTGGAATATCCTCCTCAAAGTGAAAATCACAAGCAATATCATCAAAAATATGTTCTTGAGTTTGAGTCTCAGCTGTGGATGGACTAGGGTCAACATGAGTCTCTAGAACATTCGACTCACGTTGATGTGATTTGTGGTAGTTGGCTTGTTGTTGATGGTGCGGTTGTTGGTATTGTTGTTGGTGTTTCAGAGACAAGCACGCCAGGACTCGGATATTTCTTCCTTCATTTACGTCGAATGAGATCGGAGGCTGGTTCTTCAGGGGTATCATCATCTTCATTTACAGTGACTGCTTGAGGAGGCTTCAAGGCAGTCGACTGTAGTAGTTCTTTTAGTAGTCGGAGCACTATCTGTTTCACGGTGTTCCGATTCCATATGTTGTACGGGAGTCTCCTCATCTTCATCATCTAAAATAATCTCAAGTGCAGCAGCACGCCTCTGAACTGGCGCCAGATGCTCTTCAGTAACTTAAGCTCTAACTTGAACAGTCTCCGTTTCAGCAAAACGACCAACCTTAACCAGATCGTGAAGACCTGGTAGATAACTTTCGCCCCTTATCTTGACTGTTCCATCAACCCAAAAGTGGTGGGTCCCATCGACTTCATATCCAACGTCTAAACAGATTTAACGAGATCAATGTAGTGAGAATCAAAGATCATCTATAAGAA
Source organism: Bidens hawaiensis (assembly GCF_021521415.1). Lineage (NCBI taxonomy): Eukaryota > Viridiplantae > Streptophyta > Magnoliopsida > Asterales > Asteraceae > Bidens > Bidens hawaiensis. Next base: position 62,649 of record NW_027497015.1, on the reverse strand, counting down.
CCGAGGATACATAAGAAGCATATCTTTCTTCTACCCCTTCAAGTTGCTCATCATTTCATTAAAAATGAACTTGGAATAGTTGTAATTCCAATCCATGATAATAGCAACTACCGACGACATCTGAGTGTGGCTAATCTCATCGGATCCTCCTTTTCGTCCCGACACACACATAAAGAACGTGTGTATCAAAAACCTCCAGTACGAGTGAAATAGCTTCTTGATTACAGGAGGGTAGGATCCCTCGTAGCCCATTCTTGTAAGGATCTCGGAAACCGCAGCAGTAGTGTATTCCGTCGGGTAATCAGGTTAATCCCCAAATGAAAGAACTTCTCGTATAATGGCCTCTGTGATAATTACCAACTTTTTTTTGCACTTTGGAGTCTATAGAAACAACTCCATCTGGTCCTCATTGGTTGATTGAAGCATTGTTCCAGAATTCGGTGATCGTCTTCTTGCAAATGATATGATTTTCTCGTAAAGCGTGAGAAATCCGACAGGTGTTGAGACCAACAATCATAGACTTGAACTCCTTGTGTGCCAGTAGTGGATCAAATAAGTATCCAGCTATGTTATGAGTATCAACAAACTTTAAAGGAGTCTGATCAGCCATTACTGCAACAAACGAGTCAAGTTAGCAAGTCTTCACATAACTTGAATAACAGTCATATATTTAAGGACACGATTTTTTAATTTCTCAAACATTAAGGACTAATTGTGACAAAAACATATTAGAGGGACCATAGATGAAAAATGATAATGATTTATAATGGATTTTGGTCCAAAGAGCAGTGTTCTGTCCATATAAAGAGATTTCCGTCAGATATAGGTGTTCTCGGTCAAGAAGGTATGATCTCTGTCCGGTCCCACCGAGAACATGAGTTCTCAGTCAGGGACAAGAGATCTCGGTCAACAAAAGTCAACCAAGAACCCTTGATTTGACCATGGGTTTTTGGTCAAGCCGCCAATGAGACAAAAACTATTTGAATTCAGCCTTGAACCCCGTGTCATCCCCTCCAAATAACTGAACTCTCCAATCCAGCATGGAACCTACAATAAAATCTTAAGGCCACCACAATGGTCTCAATCAGATCTAACAACCAACACGATACGAGTTCGTTATCTGAATCAATGAGCAAAGGTCCGGTCAATCATTGACATCTCATTTCAATCAAGCCTACTAGGATTATCACAGTGGTATCATTCTACATCCTCTATGGATCTCTTACCTATAATCGAACAAAAAGAAACTAAAGCACGATCAGTCTTGATTAGGATACCAAATTATTAGGGTTTTCGGCCAGATGGCTTTTCTTTAGAGAGAGAATGGTTTTTGAAAGTGTTAATAATAATTGAGTTAAAAGATCTATTTATATTCCAAACATCGTTGGCCGAGAACCCACAAAGACTCAAACAGACGAGCCCAATTAGTAGTAGTGTTGGCAATAATTAAAAGGCAAAGATTGAATTAGTATAAATGCTTCAAAACAAATTTGTTGGCAATAATTAAAAGGCACTTACTGATGCAATATTGTTAGCAATAACAACACTTTAAACCAGAAGATGATGATTGATATTGTTGACTCTGTTGAACGGAAACTGTAAATCAAAGTTAGGGTTATTACTTTATTTGTTCACGGTGATAGACAAGTGTTGAATGTGATGCAAATGAATATGATTGTAATACTTGTTTTGCTCAAGATGATAGACGTTCATCTTAGGAGAGATAATTTAGGGTTTTTTCATATTTTGATTGAAGTTATTGTATTGTGATGGAAGAATGAGGAGTCAAATCCGGGTTTTTTAAATAATAAAATAAATTATGAGAAAATTCCACGTGTACAAACAAAGACTTCTAGTGAAAAGTAATTGGAATCCACCTGTTTATTAGATAGGTAGATAAGCACTTGTAAGTCCCGAATCTGGATCACTACAGTAAGATAGCACAATATTTTTGGTGATCAAGACACTAACGGGCTCGTGTATGACTGGGTAATTTCTTTTCTGCCTATCATTCGGAGTGATGTATATGGAGACATGCACATTTCATCAAAATGACTCTCCACGGTAAGTTAAGCATATTTAGTTTATATCACTTCTACTTTTACGCATCATGTAAAGATACCATACAAATCGATGACTGTTTTAGAGCCTTTTAAGCTTAATAACTTCACCCGTTAGGCACACAAAAATAATTTATCTATCATTTTCCAAAGGTAGGGTCAATTTTCATTTTTAAATGTTTTGAAGCTTCTGAAAGTTGTTAACTGAATAATCATATCATTTCCCAGAAGACGGTTTAAAACTTAGTCACCCCGGTCACACTTAGTTTTAAGGTAAATGGTTATCTCGTATGTCCACAAGTGGTTAACAGGACCAAACACATATGAAAATACATGTCCTTCCATCTTAGAGTTACCGACATAATTTTAAGTGAAAGTATTCAAAACACAAAAACGTATCACAATCGCCCCGGATGCTTTCAGTCTTTAGGTAAATGGCTATCCTGTGAATATACAAGTAGATAATCGGACCAAACATATACAAGTATATGTCCCTCAAACTTGAGCAGCCGACATGATTTTAAGCGAAAGTGACACACATATACACACATCACAATCGCCCCGGATGCTTTTAGTCTTTAGGTAAATGGCTATCCTGTGAGTCTACAAGTAGATAACTGGACTAAAGATATACAAGTATATGTCCCTCAAACTTGAGCAGCCGACATGATTTTAAGCGAAAGTGACATACACATAAACTCTTTTTGACTTTTTGAATTTTTTTTAAGAAATAAGAAAATCGCACATACTATTTTTTACTTTTTGATTTTTCTCCCCCTAAATATGTGAAAATTTAGAAAATATGTACACATTTATACCCAAAAAGACTCAATCCTCAAAAAGAAGCATTTTCAGAAAACTCACAAGCACATTAAATCTGGTTGTTCCGACCGGTTTTGTAAATGAGTCTGCCACATTATTATCAGCGTGAACTTGTTCAAGATGAATCAATTTCCGGTCGAAACAGTCGCGAATAAAATGTATTTTGATATCAATGTGCTTGGTTTTGAATGTTGAACCGGAATTTTAACGATTGCAATGGCAACATCATTATCACCGAAAATAGGAGTGTCAAGAAATTACAAATCGTAATCCAGCAATTGATTTTGCATCCCGATAACCTGTGAGCAGCAAGCGGACGCAGCAACATATTTAGCCTCGGTAGTTGATGTAGATACCGTTTGTTGCTTCTTGCATTCCCATGACATGAGACGATCACCCAAAAACTGGCATCCAGCAGATGTGGATTTCCTGTCAATGTCATCTCCACCATAATTGCTATTAGCAAAAGCATAAAGATCAAAATCTAAGTTTTTGGGATACCAAAGACCTAACTTCGGTTGTCCCTTCAAATATCTAAAAATACGTTTAACAACAATTAAATGAGAAAGTTTAGGGTTAGCCTAGAAGCGAGCACACTGGCAGACAACAAACATGATGTCAAGACGACTGGATATGAGGTACATCAGAGACCCGATCATCGATCGATAGTATTTTTGATCTACGGGACTCCCTTCAGGGTCAGACGACAGGAGAGGCCTTTCCGCCATAGGAGTGGTAGCACTCTTGGAATCTTGAAATTCAAATTTGGCCAGCATGTCTTCAACATACTTTCCTTGATGCAGCAAAATTCCTGTCGAACTCTGACGAACCTACAACCCAAGAAACGTTGTCATTTCTCCCAACGAGTTCATTTCAAACATCTTCTTCATTACTTCCTCAAATTCAGAGCACAACTAAGAACTGGTAGACCCAAAAATAATATCATCCACATAGATCTGAACCATAATCAAATCCTTCCCGATGGTTTTAAGGAACAGAGTTTGATCAATGGTCCCCCTTTTATAACCATGACCTAGAAGATGAGCCGTCAATGTAGCATATCACGACCTAGGAGCTTGATGAAGCCCATACAGCCCTTTATCCAGCTTGTAGACATGAGTGGGATTCTTAGAATCTACAAACCTCGGTGGCTGATCTACGTAAATCTCTTCTTTGATTTCGCCATACAGAAACGCGGTCTTAACATCCATCTAATACACCGTGAAGCCCATAAATGACGTATAGGCAAGAAAAATCTGAATGGCCTCAAGTCCAACGACGGGAGCATAGACTTCGGTGTAATCTAAACCCTCAACTTGACGAAAACTATAAACGACTAACCGTGCCTTGTAACTAACGATAACCCCTGTGTCATCTTGCTTGTTTCGGCAAACCCATCTCGTATCTAGTGCTTTCTTTCCCTTCGGCAGTTCAACCAATCTCCATACTTTCAATTTATCAAACTGATTCAACTCTTCGTGCACAGCATCCACTGAACTTGGTTCTTGAAGAGCCATTTCCACCGACTTTAGCTCAATCTGAGAGATGAAACAAGAAAATAGGCAATCGTTTATGTGTCTAGTCTGACTTCTGGTAGGCACGCACGTTTCAAGAGGACCTATGACATTCTCTATTGGAGGATTTCGTTGAGTTCTTGTTGGGATAGGTTGCTCGGGAACAACTCCGGTAAAAGGTATGTTTAATAAATTCTCATCAACTTCAGTGAGAGGATTCTTCCATCCAAAAGCTGCCGTACTGTGTGAGTATGAGGTGCTGACAACATATTCATTTGGAATGACATCAGGAAACAAGGTGCTCTCGAAAATTTGACGAATACCACTATCCCCCTCAACTGTTGGAGCATTTTCTAAAGAGGTTGAAGACACAGTTTCAGTAACTTCTTCTAGCTTATTGACGGAGGCGGGCGGAGTAACATCGAGTGGTTGTGTGAGATCATCATCCAGAATTGGAGATATGTGAGATATTGCATGTAGGCCTTCTTTCTCGGCATCTATCGTAGCACCATCTGAAGTTTCTGTGTTAATAACCGGAAGTAGATTGAAAGTTTAAAGAGTTCATTGTAATCGAACAGCTAGTAAGGACCAACACGGGCATCAGTTTCATTTTCTTCTAGCCAACGAACATCATATGATTCCAAAATTTGCTTGGTTGACTTATTATAGACTCTGTAGGCAGTATGACCAGCATAACCAATGAAGTAACAGTCATCAGCTTTGGCCCCAAATTTTGGAGTGGACTCAAGATTCAGTAGAGTACATAGGCAACCAAACGCTCTTAAGTGTGCAATAGTGGGCTTATGACCATAGACAATCTCATATGGAGTTTTCATTTGGGACTTGTTTATTATAACCTAATTATGAACTTAGCATGCCGTATTGATAGCTTCAGTCCAGAAAAATAATGGAAATTTGGAGTCACACAACATGGTCCTTGCCACATCAATAAGAGTCATGTTTCTCCTTTCAGCCACACCAATCTGTTGCGGTGTCCGAGCTGAGCTGTATTGACGAAGTACCTTGCCCCCCTTTCTAAACAAAAATAATTCAATGAAGCATTCTTGAATTCTGTACCATTGTCGTAACGAATTCCCTTCAACTTCAGATTAAGTTTATTCTCCATAAGAACCACAAACCTTTTGATCAGTTCTGCAGTTTCACTCTTATTTGACAAGAAAAACACTCAAGTAAAACATGAGTAGTCATCAGTAATAAATAGACAATAAGTGTGACACTCGTCAATTTCAGGTTAACTCCGTTAATCCGAACTCCATTAATTCAAACTTAAGATCACACGAACTGTAACGCATATCTCATTACATTTAAATTAGGGTTTAAATGACGCATGGCAATCATTACACAAGTAGTCTTTCGGAATTTCACCGAAACACACACGAGTCGACTCAAACCGTTGGTGAACAAACAATAAATATCATGAACAAGTATTTGATACTTAAGGTGTTAAGTTTATGTGTTACTTGGTGTTTATGTGTATAAAGTTTATTATGAAGAAAGTAAACTAATTTGTGCTAGAAATTGGTTAACTAAAAGGTTAAGGGGTGAAGTGTAACATAATCATTATATAAACAACATTAAACAATAAACCCTAACCCTTTCCCTCCCTCCCTCTCTCCCTTGCGACGCCAGCCACCCACACACCCCTCCCCTCTCCTTGTTTGACCAAAACACACAACACACACACATATACAATCATCTTTGCAAGTTTACTGAAGAATCTAAGGTGCTAACTAGGTAACTAACACCCTATCTAGACTTTATATTGATTTAATTACATCATTAAGCATACTAATCATAAACCCTAAATGCTAAGTATGTTGATTGTTGATGAGTTAGGGTTGTATGCATGATTTCTAGTTCTTAGGATAATAATATGTTGAGTTTTGATGAAAACTAATGCTGGACAGATTCTGGAATTCGTGTTTAAATGACTGTAACTCGATGTTAATGTTATATTTGGGAGTGATTATTGATTCTATGATGTAGTAGGTCGAGTCTAGTTTCTAAAAAGTCTGAGTTTGTAATTTTTGGACGTATAAAAGTTAGTTTTTATTATTTTACAAATCTCTTGTGCAAGTCTGATTTGGGAAGCCTGCTTGTAGGCTGTTTTGCGATTAAGATATCTCATAAAAGACAAGACTAACGGGGTTGATTCCACTTATGGAAGTTAATATTTTGAGATAGATATCTAACCCAATTGGTCTTGCATTAATTGGATTTACCACGTAACGGAAATAACAAATAACATTCTGTTGCGCATGATAATGACTGCTGTGTGTTTACTGTGATGTTTTGATCATTGTGAGAAAACCGTATATGATAAAAATATAATAAAAATATTTTTAGAAACCTAACTCAATTTTGCTTCTGTGATGATTTAATGGACATGTTATGATTTATTAAATAGAGTAATCTTGTCGAGTAAAAATATGCCTGGATAAATTAGCTGCTGAACTATTTGAATTAACATGAAAAGTGTATAGTTGATCGATGTTTGCTATGTGTATGACTTAATTGCCCTTGTGGGAGTTAGTTTACTAGTCATGTACAATAGTAACACTTGACACAATATTTGTTCACACATGTAGCTTATCACCAACGTGTTGGTCGAGTCGCACTTATTTCACAAACGAAACACGAAACCTATCTCATGTATAAGTTTTATGTGTCGAGTCTAGGGACTCACTCGTAGTATAAATACTTAGAAAATCTCATTTTTTTTAGAGCACAAGTGAGGATTTTATGTGATGCACACCTCTCTCGGATTCTTTTTGTTATCTTCGCAAACAATGAGTTTCACGGCCCCTTTTACTCTTTTTAAAAGCTTTTATTAGGGGGACATAACATACTCCACGCTTTAGATTTTGTTATTCTTTATATATCACTTGTAAGGCTAAGTGGCAAACAAACCAACTAAAGTCCTTCATAACATCAAATCGGTTAATATTTGGATAATAGTGAGTCACTGTTGAGTATTACTACTGGGTTTGACAAACCCCACCCAACTCTAAACTCGACTGTAGGTCGAGTGGGTGTAATATTGGCTAACACATTACCATGGTCGTGGTTGACATGGTGGCAAGGCAATCGTTAAACAGTCAGCTTCGGTGTCGAACACTTACGCCCTGTTCTTGAGTTTTTTTAAAGGAGGGAAATGAAAGGAAAACTAAGGATAGTTAAAAAATGGGTGTTCTTGAGCTTTTTTTTTAGGATGAAAAGGAAAGGAGTAGGAGGAGTTAGGAAGGATTAACTTAATGTATTTTCCCAATAAGTTATCCTTCTAAAAATGGGATGATTACTAAGGATAACTATTTTTTAACATAGTTATCCTTTCCTTTCTTCTAATTTCCTTCCAACTCAAGAACACACCTAATTAAAACTCTTTTCTTCCCTTCCCTTTCTTATCCTTCCCTCTCCTTTCCTTTTCTTTCCTTGGTTAAAAAACTCAAGAACAAGGCATTAGTAATACATGCTTGATAGGTTATCTACCTATTGATATATAATTGACTTAACACTATCTGGTAATGCAAACGGAAATGCAAACGCTTTAATTATTTAAACCTGTGAACTCACCAACCTTTGTGTTGACACTTTTAGTATATTTATCTCAGGTAGCCGAGGCGGGCGAGCGGTATAGGACATGCATTCGATGAACACCATTGTTTTAAAACTTCGTTTCAATTTTTATCTGGATAACTTGTGTTTTAAGTCGTCCTGTGTGGCGCAACTTTTTGCTTTACACTTTTCGCTTCCGCATTTTACTTAAGACTTGATGTCTTGATGGTTTTGAAAACTTTATTTATGGTGTTTGATTATAACTAATGATTCCGATCCTGTTAGTTCACACCCTCTGACGGTAAAACTCCGTTAGCGGATTTTGAGGGTGTGACAATAAGAGTTGCGAGAAAGACTGAAAACATGAACCAGACCGAAAAGGTCCATATGTAGCAATTGAAAAACATATGATTTGGTATTAATCAATTTTGGCTTGTGAGTTTTTCAATGATGTTTAGCCAAAGCACAAGCTACACATTTTTCAATAGTAACAAAATCTTTGATAGGTAATCCACGTAACAAATCGTTTTTAGCAAGAATATTCAAGTTTTTCATATTATGACCAAGACGACGATGCCAAAGCATGGCATTATGTTCTGACACTTTTGAAAACAAGCAGGTTATTTCACCAGGAACATTTTTGTTCATGTCGATCACATAAGCATTATCTTTTCTTTGTGACCGAACAAGAATCCAGTCTTCTGGTATGATGATACCAGGTGTTTCAAAATCAAACACTCTTTTTTAGTAAAATGAGTTGAAAACCCTTTATCACATATTTGTGATACGCTCGACACATTTTGCTCAACTTTGGAACAAAATTAACATTTTCGAATTTCAGAACAATGTTACTTACAGTACCCTTTTGTGTAATCTTCGCCTTTTCTCCTCCCGCAAAGGACACATACCCACCATTAAAAATTTTGAATGTCATGTAGCTGGGAAATGTCTCATGTCATGTGCCTGGAACAGCCACTATCAACATTCCAAGGTCTGATGGTATTCCTTCATAGCTGTTCTTGCACGATGTACGAGATTAGTTAGACTTTGGTACCCAGTCCATAGTTACACTGGGTGACCCTGACTCATCTAAAGTTGTCATAGGTTTCCATGACATGTCCTTTTGATCATCTAACATTGAGTTTAAAGACTCTTTTACCGGAGATTAGGCAACCATTTATGTCTTTAATTTTAGGATTTGCCATTATATGTACGAATGGAAGACTTAACCTTCGGTGTTTGAGGGTTAGAAACAGACGATTTTGTCTTTTCCACTTGTTTCAGTTTAGAATTCGTGTTAGTTTTTGAAACTGAAGCACCTTTTCTACCCTCTTTACGAAACATATTAGCTTTGGTCTGATGAGGACTAAACCTGCCAGATTTGTTTCTGTTCCAATCATCGTCAGAGGGATTAGCCTGATTATGCCTAAATTTTTGCCTGTTAATATTATGAGGCATATAAGGCATATTACTCTGATAAAATCCATAATAAGGAACATATAGACGATGTGGCAATATGACCGGGAGTGCCACAGTTAAAAAAAGTTTGACGTTTTACATTGAAATTATTTTGGGCAACTCCATGTCAGGACTGGACGTGTGGATCAGTTTGCTTAAATTGATGCTTACCATTTTTTCTCATTATTTAACTTACCACATTGTTTGTCATTAGAGAATCCCTCTTTAACAAACTTAGGCGACGAGTATTTGTTGGAATTTTTTGATTTTTAAACTTATAGTAAATCACATTATCATAATTCAAATTCTTAACGGAATCAACCACACAAGAATCCTTGCTCTTAAAAACAGAGCCCACACAAACAGTCGGAATAACAGAATTCAAAACATATAGTTTTAAAGAAACATCATAATTAAAGTCTTTATTAAATGAAACACTGGAGTCATCATCCTCATCAGTCCATTCCTAAATGATTTACTTTCTCTGCACATGAAGTAAACACATCAGAGTCGTTCATTTTTTAAATGGACGCAGTAGTTTCAACTGAATTGTTATTTTCACTATTAGCTGGTTACCATACTTCATATGTTTAACCTTTTCTTCATGCTCTTTGGTAAGAGGAGGACCTGTGTAGCTGTCATTATATGGTGGGGTACCTGACTATATCCTATAACTTCACCCTCATTCGCTTTCCACCATAGCTGATTTTCAATCATTGAATTAACTACCTTACTGGAACCATCAAACTTTCTAAAATCAAACTCAGCCCTTTTAAATTTTTCAGTTAGATTAAATATTTCTAACTTATAGGCTTCCTGTTCAGCAGTTAATTCAACAATTTTCTGTTTGGCATCAAGATGGTGACAACATTTCAAACTGAAATCAGATTTTAGTTTGGAAAAGTCCTTTTTCTGTGCCTCTCTTTTATCCAAATAAGCTTTTTCAGTTTTCTTAAGCTTATGATTTTCAGATCTTATCGTTTCCATTTCTCTAAGCATGTTATGTTATGAGATTTGTAAAGATCTAGTTTATCAATACAAGCTTGAGAACATAAAGAAGAACTTACCTCAGAAGAGCTTGGAGAAGTGAATGCCATGAATGCAAATTGAAGTTCCTTGACTTGTTCCTCAGCAGCATTTTCTTCTTCAGACTCCACAACACGAGCAAAGTTGGCAGTTTGATTGTTTATGTTGAGAGCAGCCATCTGATCAGACCATGAAAACTATTGAGCAACCAAACCCCTTTCACCATCACCTAAGCTACCCCCAGCTTCTCCTCTAGCATTACCCATGAGAACCAGTGCCCTTTCTATATTTCCTTCCTTGGCTGGATTAGTGCACTCACGAGCAAAATGACCCAGCTCGTGACAGTTATAACACCTCAGGGTGTCCTTGTTAAAACCCACCTTCGGATTATTCGGCATGTTCCAATTGTTTCATCCGGTTCTCTTAGTAAATTTCTTGGCCCTAAACATTGTCATGGCAATTTGCCAAGAGATATCCGTTTCCTCTACATCATCAGGATGAATTTGTTCAAGTTCAGTAGCCATTACAGATTGAACCAAATCTCCCGTAAGAAAAGCATTGTAACAGTTCATAAATCTCGCCATTAGAGCGATGATTCTTGAGTTTCTTTAGAAACAACGGGAGTCTGAATGGAAGTCGGACTGGGAGACATAAGACGATTGAGGCTGAGCATTAACAGTAGAGGATTGACCAGGTTTGGCAAAGAACACTGGTGCAGGTTTTGGTGAAACATGAGAATATTGACCCTGACAGTGAGTGGACTTAAACATTGAGAAATTGGTTTGAGGTTGAAATTTCTGTTGTCCCTGAGTAGTCTTGAACATGGAGAAGTTGTCTTGTGAGATGAGTGCATTATTGGAAGCCACATTGTAACCAGCTGCACTGTAGGAATTTGCATGATTTATAGAACATTGTTTGTCGTCTATGTCACATGCTTTGATGATAGCCATAACCTCAGACAGTGTTAACTTGTTGCGATCTTTCGTCTTCTTAATGACAGCAACATTCATGTCCCAACTTTCAGGTAATGAGTTCACCAACTTATTGTTTGTCTCGGCAGCTGTTAAGTTGATGCTATCAGATCTCGTCTCAGTCACAAGAGCTATGAACCTCTGAAGCTGAGTTTCTAATGACTCTCCAAGTATATGATTAAACATATTGAAATTTTGTTGTAGAAGATCTTGATGACTTCTCTTTATATCTTCATTTCCTTCATATACCTTAATCAGTGCATCCCACAGTTCCTTAGAAGATTGCAATTCTCTAAAGCCCAAGGCAATCTCAGGTGAAAGTGCCATAGTCGGAGTTGAAAGTGCCTTTTCATCCTCTTCCATTTTAGCAAGATGATCATCATCATACATAGCAACAGGCTTTACAAAAACTTCAGTAGAGTTCTCACATTGGTAAGTGATGACTTGAGGACCCCTAACCATACTTCTCCATATTTTGGCATCTTTCATCTTAACATACTTCTCGAAACGAAACTTCCACTCACTAAACCCCTCATGAGACAGCAGACGGGGCACACGAGTAGTGGTCCCCATTATAGAGTTCAGTTTTTTATGGAGTGATTGGATGACCATTGCTATTAATTTGTTGATCCATTTTATTTTATTCAGCCAAAACAATTTTAAGTCCAGAATACTCTAAAGTCCAATACACAAGGCCCAAATCAGATTGATCAGGCTCAACTACGTTCAAAGTATGCGTTGACCAAGAACCAAAGTTGACCGAGAACTGAATGTGTTGGCCGAGAACCAAAGTATGTTGACCCAGAACTAAGGTTGGTGACCGAGAACAAAAAATTTGACCGAGAACCACAGACTTTGACCGAGAACGATCAAAATGGCAGAGAACCTTTGGTTTTGGCCGAATACTCTTGTTTGTAAACCGAAATGATCAAGTCAGGCCGAAAACAGTGAAAATCTGCCGAGAACACCCAAGAGCAAGTTTGACCAGATGATTTTGGTAACAATTAAATCTCTATTTTGGTGGGATTTAAACAGTTTCCAAAGATAAGGAAATCTTTGAGTAAAAACAGCATCGTCCTTCTTCTCCAATCAACACCACGATGGAAAAACGCCTATATCACCAAACAAATCAAAAACTTGAATCTGTTGATATCAAACCGAGCCTTGAAATGTTCAAAAGGCTCTGATACCAATTGTAAGTCCCAAAGAGAGATCTTTCAATATGATATCAACACACCTCAATGATATTGCGTAATATACCGTAAGGTGATTCAAGACAAATAAACTAATACGTGAAGAACACGATGAACTACTTCAAAACATACGTATATTACGTCCGATACTTAAGAAAAATTCAATACTCGTTCAACACCAATAACAAGGTGAACCGGCCAATAATACGAATGAAAAACCAACCAAAACCCTATACAATATGATCTATATATAGGGTAGCCAACACCCCAAGCCCAACAAACAGCCCAAAGCCCACCGAGATCCATAAAGGATCTCGGTTTACATACAAAACCCAAAATCAAGACCAACTAAGTACAAACCACCAAGTATGGACCCAACAAAAACTATTAAAAGCGTCGCAAATATTAATATAGTATATATATATATATATATACATACACACTATATTAATATACATATAGGAAGGACATAAAGGTCATTTCACTAAAATCTCTTAAAATTAAGAGTTTACAACTCTTATAGCTTAAAGTACAACCTCTTATTCCATCAAATTCAAAGGCCTGCTCAAATCTTAAACCTGCATATTCAAAATTCAAGTTGAAAAAATGTCACCGCCCCTTTTATCTCGGTTTTATCAATAAAAAAGAGATTTGCAAGAAAGAGAGAGAGAATGAGCGGATGAGGGCGGCTTAGGCTCCCTGGAGAAATCACCAACGTCGCCAGAAAGCCGCAACAAACATGTTCTTTCTTCCTAAGTTGCCTGAAATCCACCACCTACATCTTTCCTCACCGCTGCGGAAGTTGAGGTTTGTTTTCCTTCTTCACCTTTTTCTTTTAGTTTGATTTTCTTTCCCGGTGTTATCTTCACATAATTTCCTCTTTTGTGTATGACATTTGTAATTGGAAGCAGGAAGTGAGGCGATGACATTTGTGATCTGAAACAGAAAGCGTCTTTAGTCTCCGGTTTGTTGTCTTATCTAAAGGTGGAGTGGCTGTTGTCTCAAATAAGGTGTTTTTTTTCTATAATTTCATTTGGTTCACTTAGAGCATTCTCAACCCATTCTCTAAAGGTGTCAAATCCATATAATTTAGGGTAAATTTTAAGAAAACCATCAAAATCACCTCTCCAATCCATTCGATGAGTTATATGACAACTAAAGTAAATCCCTAAATGTAGGGACTCATTTTTTATCCATACCATATAATATATCACATATCTCACAATCACCATTTACTATATAATAAGACAAAAGAGAAAAAAATAATAAAGAATTAATTTATGGATATGAATAGGGAATAGAATGTGAAAGAATTTTGAAAAATGATAGATAAATTTATGGAATGGTGTTTTTTAGCTAAATTATAAGGAAAATATATGGAATGAGATGTGAATGCTCTTAATCACCTTTATAATTCTATTCCTTTGGTAATCCCTAGGAGTTATCTTTAGGGTTTTCATGTTTGTTCTTAATTCTGCTTACAATTAATGTAGCATTTAATTTTTAGAAGAACTTTAAAGTTTTACCATGTTCGTGCTTGATTTGGTTAATTAATTTGGTGATTTTGAAAGTATCTTTTGCAAACAAGGACACCATTTACAAATATAGGAATGGTGCTTGTTCACTTTTTACTACCTTTTGTCCACATGAAAGCGTCATTCATATGCCTAATTTGGTATATTTTGGATCATAGTTTCTTATATGTTTCCGCCTTAAGTTAAATTTCAGAATGATATGCAAGAAAAAAATTTAATTGTTAAAAAATTTGGTCGTTTATTTGTGGTCATATCGGGCGTAACACCAGAAGTACCACAATTTGTTTGTAAGCTCCCAATATTTAATATTCTCTTAATGTTATTGGCCGATTATTATTCATGTGACTCATTTTTTTTCTTTGACCAACTATGTAGATTGCAGGATATGATGATAGCTTTGATGCTATGGGTCTACAAGAGTACAGTATCTTTTATGAGGCATATACATGTATGGTATATCTAATAAAACTAAATATTGAGAGTTGGATATAATGCATTATTTTAACTTATAGTCTGATTTTGATGCAAGTTTTGAGAAACGATAAGCACTTCAACAACCACAATGCGGGACACAACTGGGCAGTGGCCACATAAGCAAGTAAACCATAAAGTACACCTGCAACGTGCTTACTTTGAATGTTTGTTTTTAGCTTTTGAAAACTTCAGCTAACTTTTATCATCAATACAGGTTGACCCATCTACCAAGAGCACCAACAACTGAAACCAACGTGAACACGATCATAGTAGCACGATTGCTCTCAACGAATGCCTATGGAGGATCAGTAAGCAACTAAGCACACAACTTCTATAAAAAATTAACATATATACTTGTGGATATGTATATCTTACTGACCAAGTTAATAGTTGGTTGTCTTTTTGTTTGTTCCAACCATTGAGTGTACTCTACCACCAACAGTTTTTCTTTTCTATTGCAGTTGGTGGTGGTTGTTTTTATTGCTATCGAATAGATTTTCATGTTACCAATTTTTTATCATCTTACTATCCTTTTTAAACATGAAAGTTATGGTTGTCAAAAATATTATTTTCTCTCTTAGAACAAACATATGAATGGTCACGGACAAATAAACAAACAGGTTTTTCTTGTTCATTTTCGTTGGTTTAAAAATGACTATTTGTGTTTGTCTATGTTCGTTCATTATTAATAATATAAACGAACGTTTTATGAATATAGATGAACAGAACTGCATGTAATGAACATAATTGAGTGAAATTCTATGGTTGCATATGGTGTTGGGTGCCTCATTATATTACTGAAGGTTGGTGTAATTTTTATTGTCATATGATAAATCAAAAGCGTATCATAACCTGATTTATATTATGCCATATGTAGGATCAAGTCTGCTCTGTAGTTAGATCTCATTTGATTCCCATTTTCAGCTAAAGTTTGCAATTGTTCTCGATATAATTAGCTTGTAGTTGCTTTCTATTGAATTTTTTTTTTTTCATTTTGTGAACTATATTGTAGTTACTTTGAAGATAATGCACATTTATAATTTGCAGGTGAAAATGAGAAGGCTATTGGATAGTATTTGCTTGAAGATAAAGATAAGTTTCTACAACTGATTCTTGCTTCCAAATCATATTCTATTAGTTAAATTTATGTTTTGAGTTGGCTTGTTGAGCCCTGAGTTGACGCTTGTTTTTCATTGTTGCTCTAAATTTTATGCTACTTAATTAAAAATTGAACCAGACAACTAATATTCTTTTTTCTAGATCAAATTTAGCCAAAAAAAAGTTTATGATGCCTAAATTGGTTTAAAAGTCCAAGCAGAATACACTTTTTGATTAACTCAAAATTAACCGAACCGACCAGAATTGCCGGTTTCAGTGAATGCCTGTAACTGAACCAAACCAAACTGAACCAAAAGAAACGGTTTAATTGACCAAGTGGTAACTTTTTGTAGTTTGGCCAAGTAAAGTCAAACTGAAGGTTATCTTAACATCTATATATTTATGTTCGGTTAATTTTATCATGTTCAACCAAAACTTTGAATAAAGATATTGCAAAACTTCTAGATACTCAAAAGTCAAAGTTGATGTTTCAAGGCGTTTATATTAAATCTTAGTCTGTGGAATTAGAAACTTTCAAAATACATGTTTAATTTTCAAAACATTAATTTGGTGTTTCTGTTTATTGAAGTAAAATTTAAAAGTCAGTCTCGGATTTTGGAAACAGGTTGAAGTTTAAGTGGGTCACAGATTGTCGCATGTTTATTTTCACAAACTATGTTGTCTGACTGGTTTAGATACACATATTAAGGACCTTTATGGTATATGTGTGTCAGGTTGAAACGGGTTAAAATGTATTCGGGCTGGAATAGGTTAAAATGTGTTCTGTCTGAAACTAGACGTTTTTAATCCTTTATGGAACTTATGATGTATATAATCATTTATATTTTAATCTAATTTTTCCACACTTTCATTAATAGATTTGAAATTGATTTATTATATTGTTTGTTGAAATTCAGATCTCCTTTGTAGGAAATGGCTTTCACTATTATAGAAATATATCGTCTTGAAGGAAGATGATATTCACCAACGTGAAGAGGACTTTATCGCCACAATTTGTTCAATTCTTTCAATTGCAAGGGATTCAGTGTGCATGCTTTGCAACCTTATAACTGAAGGTGTTTCAAGTTTTTGTTTTATATCATGCTTAAACAATTTGGCATTTTTATTTTTTTATGATGTTGCTTTGATATCTGGTAGTAATGTTAGTAATGTACATGAATCATGGTTAACAAATGATTAATGAAAAGTTAGAGAGGTTTTTGGTTTGTTGGACAACACAAATATTAGGCCTCTAAAAGTTGGAGACGTATACTAATTGTTAGATTAATATGTTAAATTTGATTGTGCAAGTGTTTATATATTTTCCAATGCAGCACAATTTTGCTCTTCTGTGTATCTATTAGTTGATTTTCAATAACTTTGCATTCATAATAAAGTTGGTTCCTTGATAGTTTGATACATGAAAAGTATTTCTCGTCTGATTAGAGGTGTAAGGATTTGTTAAATGAAACTAAATATCGAGTCTTCAAGTTTATAACTTTTCAGTTTTTAATGTTGGGTAAAGAGATTGTTTATTCGCCCAATAATCTATTGTGGATGATAGTAGTTTTCAATAACATAACTTGAATTGGATTTTTAATATGGTTAAAAGTATATTAAATATACTATTAAAATCTTCAAAATTAAATATAAAGTAATTATCTGTTGTAAGAATGTGTAGTAACGAATGTAGAAACGAAATATACAGTTTACGTGAACACCAATATAGATTGGATGCCCCTTGCAACGCGCAATACATAACAAATAGATTGATAAACTAACAAAAATGAGTATCGCTTTGCAAATTTTCGTTACCGCAGCATCGCGTGGGTTATATATATATATAGATATATGTAATTTGGACCACATCAGGTATGTATATATATATATATATATATAATTATATGTAATTTGGACCACATCAAGTATGGGTAGATTGGAGGAGATGAGGAAACAAGTACTTATGAAAGATTAGGCTTACCAGGAAACATTTTTCGAGCATGATATACATTTGAAAAATGATCAGTCATTGCTCCTTGACCTTCATAAATCTGTTGGTGACATAGCCTGACGTTTAGACGAGAGACTTCCAGGTTAGTTTTTAGGTTCTACTCAGTAGAATCCGGTCGCTCAGTTAAAAGCAATCACCACTCGCAGCGGAAGAGTTTTGGATCCCCAAGTTAGGAAAAGAAGAGTGTAAGTCCCGAATCTGGATCACTACAGTATGATATCAACCCAAACACGACGTTAGTGCGGAATCCTAAAACCTTGGTGATTCTAGAACGAGAACAGATGAACAATATAACTATGATAAAAACAATAATACTCCAAATGCACAAGATTATATTAATAAATCGTCTGGTACAAGAGATTACCCAAATCTGTATTGCTCTCTATAATCTAGTGGCTATGAAAGTGTGTAAGAGATATCTAGTTCTACTAACCTAATTATCAAATAAAACATGCTTTTATATAGTTAGCATTTACAAGAGGCCCAATGACCAAGCCCAACTAAGCCCAAACAGAAATCAACATGATTTCTGTATTGCTAGCCCTTCCCAACAGAAAGCCATAAGGATTTCTCTATTACATGCTCCAAACCATAAAGTTCATCTTGTATAATACTTCGACTCTTCTAGATTATTTCTTTCTTGTCTTGATCATGTCGTGGTCCTTTGATATGTGTCAGTCTAACCAAATCGTGACCCAATAATCTCCCCCCTAGACTGATGCTTTCAAAACTTTCAGAATCTTTACTCAGACATGATCAACAACTTCATGTATATGGAACAACCCATTTAATAAACATTGATTGTGTGGTTGTTCCTGCATGTATAGTGATCAGTTGGACATACGGACCCAAGTCATGAATTTCCTAGGATTCCCTTGAGTATCAACACATGTGAATTCTTGCCAACTCATGTCTTTACCATCATCTAAGAACATATCTGGTTTTACGGGTTCGGTTTGTTGAGTCTTGACTTTCCAAATCTGTTTTGGTTTAGTAAAGCACGAAAGAACAGACTTTGGAGTTGAACTTGTTGAAATAGAACTCTCAACACTCCTAGAACTGTTTGATTTTGCAGAATTGAATTGCCCTTTACCATGTTTAAATTATTTGGGTGCAAACCTGTCGTGTTAACCTTGAAACTTTGAGTGCTCTTCACCTGAACAGTCTTCCTTTTCATTGTACGGTATAGACACTCATTCGCCAGAGGCCCACCATTCCCACATGTGAAGCACACCTTCAGTCTCTGATTTTTCTTCGCTAAGTTCCAATCACCATCAGAAGGTTTAACTATGGAATTCCCTTCCATTGATGTTTTAGGTGAGACCCATTTCGTAGTCTTAGATAGAGATGTTCCTCTGAATGTAGCCCCTTGATTATTCATATAATAGGGTATGTAAAGCCGATGAACACAGATTCTGGCTATGTGACCCGGAATGCCACAATGGTAACACGTTTGCCTTTTAACACCAGCAGCACCTGGTGAACTATGAACCTTTTTAGGTTTCTTAGCCCTTTTTCGACCTTCTTTAACCTTGCAAAGCTTTTCACACAGAACCTCTTCAAGATCATCATTCTGGCTATCATAGTTCTCAAAGTCAACACTTTCAGCTCATGAAGTAGAGGCAGCAAGATTGTTAACACATTGAAGACCAGGATTGATTTCCTCTAGGGATCCTGATCAAACAGTTTCAGATTGAAACTTTTTACCATATCTCATGTTCTCGTCCCTAGCCTCTTCCTCTTCAGTTACAGGCATACTCGTATAGTTATGATTAAAAGGAGGAGGCACCTTTTCATATCCTAATCCCTCACAATTATGAGTTTTATACTTTAGTTGACTCTTAATTATGTTCTCAACCACCTCACTTAAAACATCAAACTTCTTGAAATTGAAATCGGCATTTTCAAATTTAACAGTTAATTCTTCAAGTTCCTTCTTAGATGCATCTAGTTCGGCAGTTAATTTAGCAATACGCTTCTTAGCATCTAGGTGGTGACAACTTTTTATACTGAAGTCTGATTGAAGTTTACGTATGTCCTGACGCTGTGCATCTATCTTTTCTTTATACAGTTTCTTGTTTTTCTTAAGAGTGTAGTATTCACATTTGACCCTTTCCAGCTCCCTTACCATATTGGAAACGCTAATATAATTGAATCTACCTCTGTAGGCGAACTCTTTATGCTCTGAAATACAACTGGTGAGGGAGCACACTAATTATGTGTACTTCTAAACATTGAGAAGGGTTGTGGATAATCCATTGGGTTATTACTCTGATTTTCCTGCCAAATGTTTTTTGAAAAATATAATCACCAAAATCCTCAAGAAAGATGTACCACTCAAAAGAAGTGTCTAGGAAAAATTTCGTGCAAGAAAATTTTTTCCGGTTTTCCCGCCAAAAAATATCACCGAAAATCACCTTGAAAAATTATTTGTGCCAAAACTTTTAAGAATGAAGTCTCACTTATAATGAGTATTCAGGAAAATTTTCGTTTAAGAAAAATTTTCCCGCCAAAAATTCAACATTTGGGTACCTTTTTTTTTTAAGGAGAACCCTTGTTGACCGAGAACAAAGATCAACAGAGAACAAAAATGATTGAGAACTGAATGAGTTGACCGAGAACCTAGAATGTTGACCGAGAACCAAAACTGTTGACCGAGAACACTAGTCTTTGGCCGAAAACACTAGATCTTAAGCCGAGAATGAGCAAACTTGGCCTAAAACACTGATTTTACTTGTATTACATTGTTCGTATTAAAAGTCATTTTAGGCCAAAAACACTGATTTTAAGCCAAAAACACTTGGTCAATGGTCGAGAACTATTAAATGCAGCCGAGAACACCCAAATCTACCTAAGAACTGGATTGATTGATTAAGATTTGTAACCATTTGAATCCCGTAAATTATGGGATTCAAACTTGTTTCCAAATTGACCAAATCTCTAACCAAAATAAATCCTTTTCTTCTTCTACGGTTAAGAACTCGCCAGAAAGCAACAAAACCACCAAAGCCTTATATCTTGAATCCGTTGATATCACAATAACGAACCTGAATAGGTCTAAGGCTCTGATACCACTTGTAAGTCCCGAATCTGGATCACTACAGTATGATATCAACACAAACACGATGTTAGTGCGGAATTCTAACACCGTAGTGATTCAAGAACGAGAACATAAGAACAATATAAATATGATAAATACAATAATACTCCAAATGCACACCATTATATTAATAAATCGTCTGGTACATGAGATTACCCAAATCTGTATTGCTCTCTAGAATCTGGTGGCTATGAAAGTGTGTAAGAGATATCTAGTTCTGTTAACCTAATTATCAAATAATATATGCTTTATATAGTTAGCATTTATAAGTGCCCAATGACCAAGCCCAACTAAGCCCAAACAGAAATCAACATGATTTCTGTATTACTAGCCCTTCCCAACCGAAATCCATAGGGATTTCGGTATTACATGCTCCAAGCCATAAGTTCCATCTTGTATAATAATTCGAATCTTCTATATTATTTCCCTCTTGTCTTGATCATGTCGTAGTCTTTTGATATCGTCAGTCTAACCAAATCGTAACCCAACAAAGAGGTTGAGGTTAAAGATGAAGAAGAGTTGGTGGATGAAGAGGTAGAGATGGAAACTCCTGGGAGGGTGCAAACCACCGCACCAACCAGTGAGCCTCTTGTTGAAATAAGCATTGTGAAAAAACCTGTAGAAGTTCGACCGTTACCGGTCATTGATCATTCTCGTATTCCGTATTCCGCTGGCCTCAAGCATTAAAAGTTCACTAGGGAGTACAGTCATTTTCTTGATATGTTCAGACAACTAAATATTTATCTCCCGTTCATTGAGACTCTCCGACATATGCGTTTGTATGCTATGTTTCTAAAAGATTTGCTTAAAACAAAAGATTGTTTGGGGGAGGTCTCCTGTTCCACTTAACATGGATTGTTTGGCGGTATTTTTGAATCGTTACCGGAAACATTGTCGGATCCGAGTGTGTTTACAATTTCATGTTTTTTGGTAGTGATACCATAAGTCTAGCGTTGGCGGATTTGGGGGCATGTATTAATCTCAGGCCTTTTTCTTTGTATGGGAAGTTGGAATTGGGTGAACTGACTCCCACTCGCATGTCTTTGTCGTTGGTCGACTATTCGGTTAAGTACCCGCGGGGGATCATAGAGAATTTGCCTGTAAAAGTTGGTAAGTTTGTTTTTCCGCTAGATTGTGTGGTTCTCGATATGCTGGCCAACAAGAGGGTTCCTTTTATTCTTGGTCATCCATTTTTACGTACCGCAAAGGCACGTATTGATGTGTTTGACGAAAATATTACCCTTCGGGTTAGCGATGAGAATGTCACGTATGATGTTGCGAGATCCATGCGGCATCCGGGTGATCAAGATGATATTAATGGTCCATGTCATTCTGTTTATTTTCTGAACTCTTTTATTTTAGGAATGGCCACTTGTCTAGGTTAAATTTGTGTTGCCGATCTTGTTGAAGGCAGGGTTGTGGAAGAGTTTAAGGAAGATGGGTTGGAAGAGATTTCAGGTTTACCCAAGGTTATGGAGGTGAGTGAAGTTAATTAGTTTTGAGAAAAATGCACTTCCCGTAGAGACACCCACTCTGTTAGAGTTGAAAGTCCTTCCGTCACATTTAGAGCAAGCGTATATTGGAGACGGTTCGAGTATGCCCGCTATTGTTTCTTTGAAGTTGACGGAGTAGGAAAAGTTGAGGTTGTTGGATGTTTGAAGTTGCATTAAAGGGCAATTGCATGGATACTTTCAAACGTTCAGGTAATTAGCCCCACTTATTGTACCCATATTATTTAAATGGAAGATAAATACAAACTGGTGGTTCAACCTCAAATGCGCCTTAATCTGAACATGCAAGAACTTGTTAAGCAAAAAGTTTTGAAGTTGATGGATGTCAGGATGATATTCCCGATTTCATATTTTCCTTGGGTGAGCCCGACCCATGGTGTCCCAAAAAAAGGGGGTATAACAGTTGTGATGAACGAGAAGAACAAGCTCATTCCTTCACGTACTGTCACTAGTTGGCGTGTGTGTATTGACTATCATAGATTGAATGATGCCACCTGCTCCCTTACCGTTTATGGATCATATGTTGGAGCGTTTAGCAGTTCAGCAGTTTTATTGTTTCCATAATGGCTTTTTAGGTTATTTTCTGATTCCAATTCCGTTGGAAGATCAAGAGAATATGAATTTTACATGTCCCTATGTCACTTTTGCGTACCACCAAATTCCGTTTGTGTTGTGTAACGCTCTGACCACCTTTCAGCTTTGTATGGTGGCGATATTTCAGTCAATGATACATACGTCCATGGAGGTTTTTATGGATAATTTTTCAGTTTATGGTAATTCTTTCGATCATTGTTTGGCTAATCTTGAGAGAACATTGAAGAGGTGTGTTGAAATGGAGTTGATGTTGAATTGGGAAAAGTGTCATTTAATGGTGACGGAAGGGATTGTTTTGGGTCATAAGATATCAAGAGATGGTATAGAGGTGGATCGGGTGAAGATTGATACTATTAGTAGACTTACACCACCTACAAGTGTTAAAACTATTTAGAGTTTTCTTGGTCATGCAGGTTTCTATAAGCGGTTCATTAAAGATTTTTCTAAGATTACCCGCCCCATGACTCGACTCCTCGGGAAAGATGTTACATTCGTTTTTATGAAGAGTGTCTAAAGGCGTTCAATTATTTAAAAGATAAACTCATGAGTGCTCGCATTCTTATCTCACCTGATTAGAGCTTACCTTTTGAGCTCATGTGCGACGCTAGCGATTACGCAATCGGAGAGGTTTTGGGGCAAAGGCAAGACAAGCATTTCCATCCAATTTGTTATGCTAGCAACACGTTGAATGATGCTCAAGAAAACTACACCTCCACCAAGAAGGAACTCCTAGCTGTTGTTTTTGAATTTGACAAGTTTCGATCCTGTCTTGTGCTTTCGAAGACCACCGTGTTTACAGATCATTCAGCATTGTGTTTTCTCTTTCAAAAGAAAGACGCCCTTATACGTTGGATTCTTCTTCTTTCTGAGTTTGACATAGAGATTAAAGATAAGAAACGGCGAAATATGTTACAGCGGATCATCTCTCCCGTTTAGAATATCCGAAGGGGAATGGATTCGTGAGGAGGCGATGGGATATACGTTCCCTCATGAGTTAATGGATTTTGTTGCAGCTGAAATGCAAGGTATGCCATGGTTCACTGATTTTGCTAATTATTTGGTTAATGGTTTTGTGTTGAAGGGGATGACTACGCAGCAAAAGAAGAAGTTTTTCAGAGATGTTCATAGGTATGTTTGGGACGATTCGTTTTTGTTCAAGATTGGTGGTGATCGGATCCTTATATGGTGTGTGACGAGAGAGGGAGGGTTAGATATCCTTAGGCATGTTCATGAAGGTTTAATGGGAGGTCATCATGGTGCGCATGCTACAACACAAAAGGTATTTGATTGTGGTTTTTATTGGGCTATGGTTGTGAAGGATGTTTTAGAGTTTGTGAAGACGTGTGAGGCTTGCCAACGAACCGGTAATATTTCTTCTAAAAAAGAGATGCCCCAATACCCCATCGAAACTCTTGAAAATTTTGATGTTTGGGGCATTGATTTCATGGGACTATTTCCTACATCTAGTGGTAATAAGTACATACTTTTGGCGATTGATTAAGTTTCCAAGTGGGTTGAAACCCAAGATTTGGCCACCAAGATGCTCGAGTTGTCATGAAGTTTCTTTAGAAGTTTTTTACTCATTTGGTAAACCGATAGCCATTATTAGTGACCGTGGCAATAACTTTTGCAATGACATCATGGAGAAGGCATTAACACGTTACAGGGCCACTCATCGGACTTCCACCACATACCATCCTCAAACGAATGGTCAAGTTGAGAATGTGAATAGAGGAGTGAAGAGGATTTTAGAGGAGACTATGGGAACGAGTCGAAAGACTATTCAGAGAAATTAGATTATGCGTTGTGGGCATTCCGAACAACATATAGAACACCTTTGGGAACCCAACTGTTCATTCTTGTTTACGGTAAAGCTTGTCATTTTCCTGTCGAGTTGGAACATCATGCATTTTGGGCTTCGGGAGAAAGAAATATTTTCATATTGTTAGATCTTACCGAAGCCGCTGGATAGAAATATTTCATATTCATGAGTTGAAAGAGCTTCGGGATGCGACGTATTCGCGGTTATTGAACATCAATAAGAAAACAAAGATTTAACATGACCAAAAGTTGAAGGTAGGTAAGGAGTTTAAAAAGGGAGATAAGGTTTTGTTATTTAATTCCTGTTTGAAGTTGTTTGCAAGTAGATTGAAGTATATGTGGATAAGTCCGTATGTGGTTAAAGAAGTTTTCGGTATGGAGTAGTGGAGTTGGAGAATCCGTGCAACGGATATTCATGAAAGGTGGACGGCCATCATTTGAAGCACTATCTAGGAGGGATGGAAGATTCATTCGAGATGGAAGAAACTCCTCTCGAGCCATCATCTCAAATCACCAAGTAGACTCTTGAGTGAAAATTCAAGTGTAGAGTTTGTATTCTTGTACCATTTTTAATTTTTTTTTATTTTTAGTTTTTATTTTTGAGTTTTTTCGGGTCATTAACTAGTTTTTCTAGTTTTTATTTGTTTTTGTATTTTTAAGTTTTACAAGATTAATGAAGAGTAAGCAAGGAAGACGTATCCCCAAAAAGAGTAGAATGAAAATAATAAGTGTGGGGATGAAGCAACGGAGCCATATACTTATGTTTCTTTATTTGTTGATGATTATTCATGTTTTTATATATATTGGTTTGTTTGGTGAAATACTTTAATTGGAAAAATATCTATCAAATGGTTCATTTGATAAGATAAATTATTAGATATGGCTTTTTTGAAATTTTGACACTTTCGTTCGCGTGTAAGGGAAGGAGATACAATTTGTTGAGGACGTTCGAAGTTGGAGGGCATTTATGGAAAAAGACTTTGGCATCAAATTTCATGTGCATATTAGCAACTAAGTCTTTTTCCTTTATCTAGCTAATTTACTTTTTATTTTGTTTTTATTTTTAGCTTTTTAGTTTTTTTTTTTCAACTTTATCTTTATTTTATTTTTGTTAAATAGTCTGTATCCATCCATTGAGGACAATGCAAAATTTAAGTGTGGTAATAGGACGCTTTAAGTCATAGTTGACTGAGTCTTTAAAAAAAGTTTTAAAAGATTTGAAAAAAAGGTTTTGAAAAATGTCCCTTAAATATAGATTTTTGCACTAAAATGGAAGCCGATAATTATCGAAAATTGGTTTTTCAAACTACTAATAATATGAGATAAAAAGAAAGTGTACTTAGCTTGGGATACGTCGGTATGCCCAACTAGTCTTGAAATGTTCCCCATTGCATATTTTTAATAAACCTTATTAATCTTATATTTTGTGGATTCTCATCCTAAGGGGAGACAGTGAAACTAAAATTCGATAAGACATAAAGAGTATTACCATAAGTTAGACTACCCTAACATGGAGAGAATTGAATGCACTTTAAATCAGCACACCACTCCGTTTTATGAAATTAAATTAAGAGTGGTGGCGCCCGTATTATCTTATTTTATATTAGCTTTAGTCCTTAGTTATATATCTATAGGTTGAAGATGCCTAAATGAACAATGAAAAATAATAATAATAATAATAATAATAATAATAATAATTTGGTTCGAAAAGAAAAAAATGAGAAACGTTATGTAATGAAAAATGTCAAAGAAACATCCTCAAAAGTAGAATAAGATGCCAATATGCATATACTAGACGAGACGTAGAGTTTACGTGTGACCAAGTGGATGGTGACTCTGAGGATACACTATTGGAACTCAAAGTTTTTAGTCGATAAATATATTCTTAGGGAATATATAGGACAGAGTTAAATAATATTTAGGGCATGCTCATATGACCTCACTTAACCTATCATCCATAATTTCATCTAAGTGTATTTAATTCTTACCATTAAGGGGTTCTCATCATACAATGATAGGTTGAACCAGTCTGTTTCAACCAGATTTTTAATTATCTTTATTATGCATAAGATGAGGTAGGTGCATCTTAAGTCTTAAGGTGTGAGACCCATAAGTTTTTTATGTCAATTAAACTTAATTTCTTAATGTGCTTGGGGGATTAATAGGCTAGTGGTTGGGTTTAAGTGAACAACAATATTGATAATCGCAATTTTTGCATTTATCTGAGCTTTAATATAACTTAGATGTTTTTAAGACCGCAATTTCTGATTATGATTCCATTGCAAAATATAGTTTTCAGGGACGAAAAAGGTTTAAGTGTGAAAATATTTGATGTGGTCTAATATATACATATTATTATATAAATAGTCTGTACACTTTTGAGTTGGTTTTTATTAAATTGTATTCATAAGTGGCTCATTTTTACAAATTATATATATTACAATTGCAAACTTTCTTTTGCATAATGGGTTGTACTATGTGAAGCAAAAGTTGTATTGTACCACTTCTCCCTCATTGAACGAACAAATACATGTGGGTTGTGACTGAGTGCGGTGTAGACGTGCAGCGAGGATAGAGTGTTTAGTTGCACGTCTTACCAGCTTCTTCTTTCTCATCATCTTTATCGACCTGCTCTCTCTCTTCTCTCTCTCTTATCTGGTTATTGCCTACGATTGCCGGGTTCGATTTTGGAACCCTTGGTGGCGGTAACGGTGGTGTGCTACGGAGGATGGATTTCAAATTCTGGCTCTTTGTTTTCTCGCTGGTGTGTCGACGTTGATTAGGGTTTCTGGTATAAAACCCCAAATCGTCTGTGACAGTGGTTGGGATGTCGCATGCGTATCATGACGGTAGTGGTCTGATGGTGGGTTTGTTTGCTGTTCGATTGAACCCCCATGGTTGCTTACCTGGAATTGAAAAGGAGGAGCTTACAGGCAAAATCATGTGTAAGCATAAAAAAACACAATTCGACTGTGGTGAGCTTAATTTGGGTGTATTTTTTATTTCTCTATACATTTTTTGTGCTTGAAATTAGGGTTTCCATTTAAAAGAACAGCGGAGACATTTCTATTTGCTACTAAGATGCGCCAACAGTACATACATAATTACATATATATACATTTTCTCAATCTAGCTGATGGCTTGACCAATTGGTGGAGTTGAGAATCTTTATTATTTACCATTGATTCCTTTTTCTTAATATATATAGAGCATGAGAGTATGTATATAAAACTATAAACGATTTATGTGCCCTGTGGTTGCCGAAGGCTTTCCGGCCGTCCATGACGGCAGCGGCAGACATCGACTGTAAGCCAATGACACGTTGTATTGTGCATAATGGGTATGTATTGATAGGTTTACTGGGTTGTACCCACTGTTGGGTTTAAAAGCATGTTGCAACTGTTGGAATACCATATGCCCGAGACACATAATTAGGTTAATGCGGCTAGCCGTGTTTGATCCAAGTCGGGTCATACCCAATAACGAGTTAGACACACACCAATTATATATTTGTTAAGATAAGATCTATAAAACAAATACAGGACACGATACATTCAGAAAATCGGGTTTCTGAATATTTACTTGAAAGTGTTAAATAAATTAATTGGTTAATTTATTTATTCAAATAATTATTATTGGAATAATTATTTAACTATGTATTCTTTTATAAAATGGTTTATAAAAGATGGGGTGTTTATATATTTTATAAAATATAAAATAAAATAAAAAAAAAAAAAAAAAGATATAATTGGGGCCGGTTTTGGGTGGGCCCCACACCCCAATGTATTGGTCAAATCTTGTCATGTATTTGGTATATAATGAGTATGTTTTACTTAACCATATACCAAACATCATGGATGGATGGATATGATGATAAAAGATAATGATCATAAATCTTTCAAGTAACAAAAATATCAACAACTCTTCCTTTCTTTCTTTCTTTCTTGTTCACGGCAAAAAGGAAAAAGAAAGGCTCGGGTCTCGGGTTTTTCGTGTTCAAGCTTCCTAGCATAGCTCGGTGTGTGTTGGAGACTCGGGGTATATTCCGTTTGAGGGTTTTCCTTTGAAAGTCTAGCATTCACATCATCATCTTCTTCAACCATCTACTAAACTCTTAAAGGGTTAAGAATGTAAGTATTTACTAGCTTGATAGTTTAGCTTTTCCGTATCATTTGATCCTTGCTTCGGGTTTCTAATAAATAGATTATTGGTAATCTTAATACTTGAATGAACTAGGTTGTTCATGAACATATCTTATATAAACTTGTAAGATATACATATATAAACATATGGATAGATATGTTTAGTTTGTAAATATCACGCTTCCGCCTTAATTGTGATTAGTTAAATGGTTAACTAAGCTTGTAAATTCCATAGAAACCCAACAAATGGCATCAAGAGCCGGGATACGGGAAACTAAGCTTCGGGTTCTCGGTTTTATATTTTTCCCCTTGAAAGATTTTATACAAAAAATTAACATGCATGATTTTTTTTTGTATTTAATCTTGTTATTGTTTTTGGCTTTGTTCAAAAAAAAAAAAAAAAAAAAAAAAAAAAAAACCGAGTTAATGGGCCGAAGCCCAATTCGGGTGAATTTGGGCCGAAGCCCACTTGAATATGGTTATTGGGCTAACCGGAAATAAAAGGGAAAAGGCTATATGGGCCGAAGCCCATTTTTGGTTAAATGGGCCGAGCCCATGAGTTTTTTTAATTGGGCCGAAGCCCATGTGTTGTGCACATGTGGGCCGAAGCCCATAATCTAGTTATTGGGTCAAGCCCAAATGGGTTGGGCTAGGCCCGATAAAGTCAAGGGGTTTTGGAACGGGTTCCTAAGACATAAAGGGTTATGTTTGTTAAATACTAGACCGAGCCGTAGACCAAGTGGATGTTTGTTTGTGGTTGATGTTGTGATTGTAATTAATTATTCAAGTTTCGGTTTGTAATAATTAATTAGGGGCAATTTTGTAATTTTGTAATTATTTATTCATATGGGTATGTAATAAATAGGTTATTTGTATTATCTTTATTTTATAGAAAAATGTATTAGGACATTTATTTTGTAAAATAAAGAAGATTGCAAAATTGGAAGTTTGGGCCTAATTGGGCCGGGTATGGTGATAATGGGTCTCACAAGCCCATTAAAGGGATTCAAACCCAAAAGGACCTAAGCCCACCAATTGAGCCCAAATGGAAGCTTATGGAAGCTAAGGCCCAAGTTCAAGCCCAATGGATCACAACGGGGTTGAAGAAGATGCTCGAAGCATTTGGATGCGGGATCGAGTGGGAGCTACAACATCCATGTGTCATGTGTCCCTTAGGATTGGACCTAAGACACACACTTGTTTCGGCTAACAAGTGTGGTCTAATTTAGTGGCTCGTGTCTAGTATAATTGTGTATGCTTGTTAATTGATTGTTTGATTGTGTGGTTGTTAGATATTAGGATATCAACTTCGTCACATAGAATTAATTAACAAAGCATAAAACGGGTTCTAATAATTATCGGTAATTACGTGACACATAGTTTAATAAAATGGATTTATTAACTAGCCGTCTCACGCCCATAATAAAATGGCTTTATTATAAATTAGAATTTTGAAAATGGTTTCAAAATATCATGTTACTAAATGCATGTTAGAACATGATTTAAAGTTTTACAACTAGAATTATTAAAACTAAAAATCCCTTTTAAAATTAAGGATAATAAGTTAAACACCATCCTTTTGTATAACGCTTAACATATTAGTAAGCTCTTAGTGGGAAAAAGGTCACCTAACCGCGTAAGAGTAAATTAATATGTTAAGGTAATATTGGCATATAAATGGGAAAAAGGTCACCTAACCGTTTGTATGTTAATATTACAAGTTGATACAAGTAGGACGACTTAAATTAGAACCATGTGAAGAGGGTCACCCAAACATGGGGTCTAATAGGTGTTGATGGGATAAACATGCCGACACGAAATATGATTTCGAACCGGTCCCATAAACTCTAGAAGTTGCAAAAGGGTTTGCAATTGTTATGAATAACTACCTTGATAAATCGACAATGGGAAAAAGGTCACCTAACCGGAGTCGGGTTTATCGTTGGATTCTAGATTTTAATTATTAATTATATTTGGTATATATATATAAAAGGGTATTAATAATTAAAAAGGTAAAACACTAAAATGAACTTAATTAAAATTCTGCAGATGGCCGCACACGTCGACGACAACATAATCCCTAACGTCCAAAATGTCTCTCTCCGATCTATTCTCGCTAAAGACCGTCTTAACCACAATAACTTTTCGGATTGGTTCCGAAATTTAAGGATTGTTCTAAAACAAGAAAAATTATATCATGTTTTGGAAACACCTATCCCCGAAGAACCGGAAGAGGGTAGTGAGGTCGAATATATGAATTGGGTCAAACTTACGGAAGATTCCATTCAAGTGTCATGCCTCATGTTGGCGACTATGGTTCCCGAAATCCAAAAGGATTTCGAAAACCATAATGCGTACGACATGATTACTCAACTTAAGGAAATGTTCCTTAAGCAATCAAGAGTTGAAAGGTTCGAAACGGTTCGAGCCTTGCATGCATGTAGAATGGATGATAATCAACCAGTTTCAACTTATGTACTTAAGATGAAAAGTTACATTGATCGCCTCGCCAAGCTCAATTGTCCCATCTCAAAAGAGTTAGCAACGGATTTGATCCTTAACTCTTTGTCGAAAAGGTTCGACACTTTCGTATTAAATTATAACATGAACGGGTGGGACAAAACCATTGGAGAACTTCACTCAATGCTTAAAACAGCCGAGGCGAGCATGGGCAAAAGGGTTTTACCCATGTTTGCGATCAATGAAGGTAGATCCAAGAATCGATCTCAACCCAATCTTAAGGCTAAGGTAGCCAAAAGAAAGGGTCCTCCTGTGCATCTTAAGGGTAAGGGCAAATCACCGGTTATGGCAAAGAAACAAAAGGTTATGGAACCGAGGGGTCATAAGGATGATCCTTGTTTTGGTTGTGGGGAGACCGGACACTGGAAACGCAATTGCCCGGTCTACCTAAAAGAGCTAAAAGACAAGAGGAATGCGGCGCATACCTCGGGTAATGTCTTTATGATTAATGTTGAGCTAAATCTTATTTCTTCTAACACATGGGTATTAGATACCGGATGTGGAACTCATATTTGCAATTGGTTGCAGGGGTTCAAAAAGAATGAAGACTTAAAGAAGGGCGAAGTGAATCTTTTCATGGGCAACGGTGCAAGGGTGCACGTGGTCGCTAGAGGAGACTTCACTTTATCGCTTCCAAGTGGTTTGGAAGTTGTTTTGAGAAATGTTTTGTATGCTCCTAGTTTGACTAGGAACATTATTTCTGTGCACCTTCTTAGACAATGTAATTTTGATTTTAAATTTGTAAGATCAGAAATGCATGTATCATCTAATGGTATCTTTTATTTTAAAGCTGTACCAAACAACGGTATTTATGAATTGGTTCATGATAATACCTTAAATAGCTCATTATATCAAACCTCTACTAAAAGACTCAAAAAGGATTTGAGTGATTCCTACATTTGGCATTGTCGCCTTGGACACATAAACAAGAATCGTATAAATACTCTCCAAAAGAAAGGTCTTTTGAAAACAAACGAGTTAGGTTCGTTTGATGAGTGTGAATCTTGTATTCAAGGCAAGATGACCAAAGAGCCTTTCAAAGGTACAAATGAAAGGGCTAAGGATTTGTTAGGTATCATACATACGGATGTATGCGGACCTTTCAAGCCAACTAGTAGGAATAGTGAAAGGTACTTCATTACCTTTACCGACGATTTTAGTCGATATGGGTATGTTTATCTAATGAAACACAAACATGAAGCCTTTGAAATGTTCAAAGAATTTCAAAATGAAGTACAAAATCAGCTCGACCGAACAATCAAGGTACTCCGCTCCGATAGAGGAGGCGAATACCTAAGTGATGCTTTTCAAAGTCATCTTAGAGATTGTGGAATTATTTCACAGCTCACTCCTCCTGGAACTCCTCAACATAACGGAGTATCCGAGAGGAGGAATCGAACACTGTTGGACATGGTTCGATCAATGATGGCACGAAGCTCACTACCGCCATCATTTTGGGGATATGCGCTACTCACAGCGGCTCGTATTTTGAATATGGCCCCGACCAAAAAGGTGGATCGAATACCCTATGAAGTGTGGCATGGAAAGGTTCCATCCTTTTCATATTTAAGGGTATGGGGATGCATAGTTTATGTTAAACGTGACACCCCAAATAAGCTTGAGGCTCGATCCATCAGGTGTATCTTCATAGGATACCCAAAGGATGATATAGGATATATATTCTATGATCCTAGTGAACAAAAGGTGTTTGTTTCACGCAAAGGATACTTCTTAGAAACTAGGTTCCTTATGGAAGGACCTAGTGAAAAGAGAGTGGAACTTGAAGAGGTTCAAGAATCACTGGATGATACACAGTTGGTCGATACTAGCTTTCAACATGAGGATGTTGAAGATGATCAAATGGTTGATCATACACACGTTGCTCGCAGATCTAATAGGATTAGTCGACCTCCCAAGAAATATGGATTTCTTGTGGATGATTGCTACTTGGTCGATTCGGATGAACCGATCTCCTACAAAGATGCTATGTCACAACCTGATTGTGACAAGTGGCTTGAAGCCATGAGCGCCGAGATGCAATCCATGCACGATAATCAAGTTTGGGAATTGGTTGATCGTCCACTTAACTCCAAACTGGTTGGATGTAAGTGGGTCTTCAAAAGGAAGACCGATATGCATGGAAATTTAGATACTTACAAAGCACGACTTGTAGCAAAAGGTTTCACGCAAACTCAAGGGATTGATTATGATGAAACCTTCTCGCCGGTCGCGATGCTTAAGTCGATTAGGATATTATTTGCCATTGCAGCTCATTTTGATTATGAGATATGGCAAATGGATGTCAAGACCGCTTTTCTAAATGGATATCTTGAGGAAGATGTCCATATGGTTCAGCCTGAAGGTTTTGTCGATCCATCTAATCCAGATAAAGTTTGTAAGTTAAAGAAATCAATCTACGGGTTGAAACAAGCATCACGGATGTGGAATCATCGTTTTAATGAAGAAATCAAAGCGTTTGGTTTCGTCCAAAACAGTGATGAGGCGTGTGTGTATAAATGGGCTAGTGGGAGTATAATCATTTTCCTTATTTTGTATGTCGATGATATACTTTTATTTGGAAATGATATACCAAGTATGGAAAACGTTAAAGCGTGGTTAAGTAGTCGTTTCTCAATTAAGGATCTTGGAGAAGCGACATATATCTTGGGAATAAAGGTCTATAGGGATAGACAAAGGAAATTGATCGGACTCAATCAAAGTGCGTACATTGATAAAATCCTGAAAAGGTTCAGGATGGAAAACTCTAAGAAAGGTTTGGTACCTATTCCTAGAGGAACCGTGTTAAGCTCATCCCAAAGTCCTAGCTCTAAGGAAGAGCAGGATAGGATGAAGCATGTTCCTTATGCTTCGGCAATAGGATCTATTATGTATGCAATGATGTGCACTAGACCGGACGTCTCGTATGCTTTAAGCATAACGAGTAGATACCAGCACAACCCAGGTGACAGTCATTGGATGGCTGTCAAGAATATATTAAAATACCTTAGAAGGACTAAGGATATGTTTTTAATATATGGGTCTGGTGAGGAGGAACTCGTCGTAAAGGGTTACGTGGATGCGAGTTTCCAAACTGACCGAGATGATTCTCGATCACAGTCGGGATATGTCTTCATTTTGAATGGAGGCGCTGTCTCTTGGAAGAGTTCGAAGCAGGATGTTGTCGCGTTATCCACTACAGAATCTGAGTACATCGCCGCTTCAATGGCAGCCCAAGAGGCTGCATGGATGAAAAAGTTCATCATGGATCTAGGGATTGTCTCTACCATTCAGGAGCCCCTAGAAATATTCTGTGACAATGAAGGTGCTATTGCACAGATCAAGGAGCCTCGTGCTCATCAGAAAACGAGGCACATTGAGCGCAGATTCAACTACATAAGGGATGAAGTTGAAAAGAGAAAGATATGTATTCATAAAGTTCATACCGATCAAAATATTGCGGACCCACTCACGAAGCTCCTCGATAGGCCAAAGCATGAGGGTCATGTTTGTGCATTAGGACTTCGGTATTCTAGTGAGTGGATTTAATCTGTATTTAGTGTTTGTAAAAGAGCGAATGTAATGGGTATCTCATGAAAATTAATTATGTTTAATTATTCAATGAGTTATGTTCTATATTTGCATGTTTAATCCATGAATGACTTATGTTGTTCTAAACGTCCGTAGTCGATCATGCTTGTGGGAACAAGTATGAAGGTAAGACTATTATGAACCCGGATTGGTTGATATTCATGTGATGAATATAAGGCATAGGTTTGCCACCAAGGTTCATAGATATTTGTGGGATACAAATATTGGACATGATCCGCTCTCAAGGATCACTGCATGGAGTTAGTGCAACTGATCATAAGTAATCCTTGAGTAAAGGCGAGTATCATTGTGTCCTTTGACCTGAGATGCATATTGGATCTGGTTTTTCATCAAGTCTGATAACTTGACTCTCTTCTTTGTTTTTCGGTAACACGATGACGTAAAAGAAAGAGCTCAGATATCATACGAGATGTCAACAAGGATGTATGCAGTCAAGATGGGATTTGTTCCTCTTATGTGTTGAGAGTTTAGATGTCTAAGGCCTGTTAAGTTAAATCATTGAGAGAATGATCACTCTGTGTCTCTTCGATTTAACAGGACATCTAGTAACAAAGGGATGTAGTGATAAGACTTACCTATGTCATATCAAGTATGGACTTGAAGGGGATGATGTTATTGAATGGCACTTAGTCAAACACACTAGGGGTGGTGACCTGTTGTTAGGCGGTATTCACCATTAGCATTAACTTCCTATGAGTCTCGTGCAAGTGGGAGATTGTTGGAATACCATATGCCCGAGACACATAATTAGGTTAATGCGGCTAGCCGTGTTTGATCCAAGTCGGGTCATACCCAATAACGAGTTAGACACACACCAATTATATATTTGTTAAGATAAGATCTATAAAACAAATACAGGACACGATACATTCAGAAAATCGGGTTTCTGAATATTTACTTGAAAGTGTTAAATAAATTAATTGGTTAATTTATTTATTCAAATAATTATTATTGGAATAATTATTTAACTATGTATTCTTTTATAAAATGGTTTATAAAAGATGGGGTGTTTATATATTTTATAAAATATAAAATAAAATAAAAAAAAAAAAAAAAAAGATATAATTGGGGCCGGTTTTGGGTGGGCCCCACACCCCAATGTATTGGTCAAATCTTGTCATGTATTTGGTATATAATGAGTATGTTTTACTTAACCATATACCAAACATCATGGATGGATGGATATGATGATAAAAGATAATGATCATAAATCTTTCAAGTAACAAAAATATCAACAACTCTTCCTTTCTTTCTTTCTTTCTTGTTCACGGCAAAAAGGAAAAAGAAAGGCTCGGGTCTCGGGTTTTTCGTGTTCAAGCTTCCTAGCATAGCTCGGTGTGTGTTGGAGACTCGGGGTATATTCCGTTTGAGGGTTTTCCTTTGAAAGTCTAGCATTCACATCATCATCTTCTTCAACCATCTACTAAACTCTTAAAGGGTTAAGAATGTAAGTATTTACTAGCTTGATAGTTTAGCTTTTCCGTATCATTTGATCCTTGCTTCGGGTTTCTAATAAATAGATTATTGGTAATCTTAATACTTGAATGAACTAGGTTGTTCATGAACATATCTTATATAAACTTGTAAGATATACATATATAAACATATGGATAGATATGTTTAGTTTGTAAATATCACGCTTCCGCCTTAATTGTGATTAGTTAAATGGTTAACTAAGCTTGTAAATTCCATAGAAACCCAACAGCAACGGCTTTCAGGCCGTCTATGGCGGCTACGTTCGTTGACTTTTGAGTCGGTTTGGATGAAAAAGGTTATGATGATTACATATCTGAGCCTATTTTTACAACGAGCTTTGATTGTTAGTTGAGTTTTCTTCTGTTTGATTTCTGTGATGTTGTGCTATTAACCGATAGTAATCCGAAAAAGACAATCCTATTCAATACATCAGTTTTTGTAGGCTTTGTGGGATCAGTTCTCGCAAAAGAAGGTTGCATGCCCAGTGCTCATGATTTATTTTTGGTACTTCAAAGGTATATTGTTCTCTTTGTAGCTAATAATTTGTAACCTCTTCATGTAAGTCATTCTATTGTTGGGCTTAATAAGGGTTTTTACCGTCCCTTTGTTTAGGCACTTTTAAGTTATTCAAACATGATGAGAAATCCACTTCATCCAAAATCACTCAAGAACTCAATGTTGACAAACGCTTGAAAGTATATTCTGGACAACTGTATGATATGGTAGCTTTTCATGTATCATATGCTTATTTTTTTTACTTTACACGCGTATTCATACATTAGCGTATTGTTGTCTTATTTGCTCTATGCTGATCAGGCTGCTACCTTGAGTGATGACGAAACTAAGGAAAATAAAAACAAACAACCAAAGCAATACCGAGTGTGCTCCATGCTATTTGGAATAAGAAGGAATGTCCATGTTTTTTGAAGGGCTGCAGGCTCCAATATTGAAGACGATTTTAAGGTCGGCTTTACTTCTAATGAAATAATAGAAAAAAAAAATAACGACCATAACATGGTTACTCATACTTGCGATTAACGAGGCAAGCATAGTTGACTTTGGTTAGTCAAACTGAGTTAGTTCACTCACTATAACTTTTGTGTATTAGCATTATCTAGACGTTTGTTTGTGGTTACCTTGAAGCCTTCTTATGAGCATTTATTTAAATTTGTGGACTTTGTTTTGACATGCCAAAGTTTATAGTTGTAATTTTGTATGTGTTTAATTACAAAATGTTTTAGTTCAGGTGAGTATTTCAGCTAGATTTGATCAACACAGTTTAATGATATAATTACAACATATAGGGTTTGAAATGTCATTTGACTTATATGAATTCGTTTTCTTATAGGTTCAGATTTATATTGCAAGAGTTTTGAGTTTAACTCAAATTTGCTGCTATTGCAATTGTTTGTTGTCAATTATTGATGTTGATGATTGAAACCTTACATGTCAAAGAATGATACTTGCTGTTGATGCAAGTGTATGCACGAATCACATTCATGATGTTTGAAAGCTACTATAGAAAACATAAGAGTACGGTGTATAAACAAAAGACCCCCCCCCCCCCCAACGTGGGAGGTCAAAATACTAGTTATATTTATAAAGTTTAACAGCCAGGATATCAATTATATATTTGGTGAGATATTCGTTTAAATCACTTTGAATTTGTAATACGTAATAATAATTGATAATTAAGTGCATTTAAATGGTTATTAAAGTAACTACTTTCATCCTACAGGGGATATCACGTGTAAGCAAGCAAGAAAGATTTATGGACTTTTATTGGGCTGCTAATTATAATGTGGGCGTTTGGTGGGGATCACCATAATTGAAAAATAAATATTATTATTATTATTATTGGAATTAGAGACCAGTTGCCGCAAGGGAAAAAACAAAAAAAATAAAAGAGAAAGCCATTGATTCGAGTAGATAGCCTTGATTCAACATTTACTCCTTCAAGCATCATCATTCTTTGGTTTGAATTTACTATTTTAATAATAATCTTGGTTGTTGAAATTAATCATTTTGTTTTGTTTGATTTTAAGATGATATGCTAAATTTTATAAACTACCTAAGCTTACGATGACCCATTGTTTTATAAATCAGTAAAGAGTTTGATTTTATTTATTCAATGCATATATGTGCTTGGTTTTATTTGATTATTTTTATTATTTCAAAGTTTATTTGGTGATTGTCTGTCATTTAATAGGATTTTGTTAAGTCATTTACTGTGTGTTCTTGACTAGTTTGTGATTGATTTATAATAAGTTCATAGAAACAATATTATTAATAAAATAAATAAAAGTATGCCGCTAAACTAAAAAGCTAGATTATTTAATAAGTCTTTGTTGATTAAGATTGCTAGATTTAGTTCTTTAAAAGGATTCCGTCTAGGTTTGATTTATGAACTTTGTCTATTGAGTCAAACGAATTTATTAAACTACCTTTGATTTCCGCACTGTAGCTAGGATTCCGTTTAAAGGTACTCGTTAATAATTAATTAGATTATCGTAAGGAAGTCTAATATTAAACTGGTGTTTTTAAGAACATAATAGAAATCCATAGGTGTCTTTTTTAGAATGGTTAGGGGTCGTGTTCCGGTTGTTTTTAAGTGACTGTTTTATGATCTCAGATTCATAACAAGCATTTTCCGATAAATTGATAACTAAAACTTTGAGAATTTTAGCCTAGGTGGTTTTTCATCGCATTTGATTTAAATCAATTGAAGAGTCCTTTAAAGAGCCTCGTGGGTTCGATATCTGGACTTACTAAGTTGTACTAGAGTAGATCGGTTCACTGGCCGGTTAGTAGTTTAGTCGAGTTTTAGAAAATCTAGAGTATTACTTACTGTCTAGATTACCGTAATTTAGTTAATAATTATTAGACTAATTTTAGCACATCAGAGATCTTAAAGATAAATTAACTAAAGCTCCCTAAAGCTTTCTATATCACCCCTCAGTCTCACCAACTAAACCTTACAAGTCCAAGAAGATCGAATAAACAGACAGGGATAAATATTATGAAGGTACCCAAATGTCGAATTTCCTCGCGGACTCAACGACACCAAACCTACTTAAAAATTGGTACTAGAAATTCTAGGGTTAAAGGGGTAACAATGTGTAACCTGATCTAGGATACCTATTCGCACGCAAATCTAAACCGGACAAAACCAAAACTCGCTCTCGCGCAATTCTAACCTAACTGAATAAAGACACGAGACAAACGACGACTCCCTATTACCTTTCGATCGCAATTCGGTCGTAAGGAATGTGAACTTATTGAATTTTAATAATTAATTACACAAAAGACTCCTATGGCCATGCTAACAACAAGCATATCAAAACACCAAGTAGATGACCTAAACTTAAAACTGTAACCGAACGACACGCGATCAATTAATTAATGTAAAACACGGAATTAATCACTATGAAATAATTATTTAAAAATAATAGTTAACACATCAAAGATAAAAATTAAATAAAGCTTTTCAATAATAATCATGTCAGGTAATTAATCAAAACCAAATAAACCGTCAAGCAAAGTCAATATTCATCTTAACATAGGTTGCTAGGAGGTTAATCTAACAATCATACTAAAAACGCAACAAAATATATAAATTCATTAACTGAGTTCATAACGAAAACAATAAATTTAAACTGAAATGTAGATGTTGAGTCAGGACACTCTCTATTTTTATTTCGCTTCTTCGAATAATGTGTCCCTTCTCCTTCTTTGAATTCCTTTGCGTGACCTCTTCCTATTAGGAGTGGCCCGGGGGTGTGCAAGCTGCACCCCCGCCCGGGGCACATAAATATCAGGGGGAACAAACTTGTTTATACATATATATGTTAGATATATAAAAGATCTTGAGTCAAACGTCATCGTCAGTTGGTCGAATCGGTGTTAAATTTGGTGTTTCAAAGTCACCGGAAAAATAGGGTTCACCGGATAACTTTGCCGGAAAGTCTTGGTGGAGAAGATAACAACAAAACTAAGTTTCAAGTAATGTCCAAAATAGTCACTGCTTTTTATTTCATAATTAAATATGTTATTTACATACTCACCCATTTTCGTTTTGTTTTAGTTATACTTCACTTTTAATTTATTTCAATATCCCATTTAAAATCTTTTAAACAATTTTAAAAAAAAAATGAGTATATAGTAAAATGAGTATATTAATTTTAATAAATTTTGTATTAATAACTCGTATAAGTATTAAGTTTTAGGGTTTTGAAAATTTGGGTATTACATTCATATTATATTTTTTGTTATATTTATTGTTATAACATTAAGCATCGTTTATAAGAAAATATCTTATATATATCGTTATTCGTTAAGACCTACGAACATTTTTATTTTGTCTCGACCGAGGTATTAAAATCATCGGAGACGTCCTTGCCTCATATCCTTTTGTCCGTAGGGGTTTTCTTATTTTTATAAGCTTTCCTGCCACTTTATTTCTTAAATTGCCGGCTTCCAAGTTCCAAATTGCGTTTACATATTTTGACTTCCTTGCCAAGTCCATAAACGAAATAATTCATGGCCCACTTTACAAACCAACGTGACTTATGCATTTATTTTCTTTTAATTGCATTAATATCTTCATTTATTCTTTATGTAGTACATAATAATACGAGGCATCTCGAGTCCCTGATTTTTTTCCAATCAAATGTTAACGGGTTCAGCTCGTTATTTTCTTTACCCGCAAAATATAAACTAAATAAGTATTGGTGTAAGTGAATTTGTTAATTAGACCCAACTAAAGTGCGGTACATTAAATTCGTTTAAAGTTTCATTTGTCTGTCTCAAGTATAGTAAAAATACTTTATTTAGCTTTTTGACTCTTGAAACCAATAAAATCCAAATATCAAACAATTGGATGAATAACTTAAGAAAACACCCCTAAAGTTACTCAAAAATGTAGAAAATATTTATATATCATACACGCAGTCGGAGAGCAAATCTGTTTATTCGTTTTGGTAAATCAATTTAGGTCTGTAGTCAAGGATTGATACAAAAAGTAAGAAAATAAGGACATCATGTAAGAATAAATATATATATATATATATATATATATATATATATTTATGTACGCCCATCATGACTATTTATATAATAATATATCAAAGTTAATTAATTATACTTTATTATTATATTAGCTAGGTAATTGTTGATGGACCAAATTAACCATTCATGCTAATAAAGGGTTTTCCCTTAGCTGTATATAAATATATCGAGAAACTAATTAACATCAACACAACATAACCCTAAACCTGACTAAGGAATTCGTCACCCTCTCTCCCTCTATATTATTCGGTTTCTCAAGAACCTTAATCCCTATCACTAATATACATTCTAAACGGGAACTCGACAAAGTTGACTATCATGTCGTCTGGACCTTTCTCATCAGTCGTGGCTTCTCTCTGCTGTAACGGGTATGTTTTAGTTATAGGTTTATCATAATATTGATGTTTTCTCTTACATACATGAAGAAATGATCAACATGTGGTATTATAGCGATATGCTGATTAATCAGTTTAATATGTCTTCCATTAACTCAGGATCTAAACCGGAAGACATGGAATAAAACTTGATAAACCCTAAGATAATTTTAGATTTTTATAATTTCTTTTATTTTGTCATTTATTTAATAACAAGGGTGCTATAGTAAAATGTGCATCTTTTCATATTTGGTATGTCATAATGTATGGAGAAGTTACAATTAATTATTCTTTTTATTTTTTAAATATAGCCAAATCAACTTATATTAAATTTTTTGTTTTGTTATTTTATCAAATTCAATTTTATTGATTTATCAATATTATTTTTTTTCTCTCGTAATTTGAATTTCATAAATTTATCCAGATAATAGTTCTTATATTCAATAGGGTTGATAAATATAAATTACACAGTACATAAATGAACATACACATGAATTAAATTACACATACACAATTCAAAATATCAACTACATACTACATATACGAGCCTATACGTACATAAATGAACCTATACAAAAAAAATTATACATACACCATTGGAATACCACCTGCACAGTAATATATGAACCTACACAGTTTATAAATGAACCTACACACAATAAAATTTATACATATTCCATTGGAAATACCACATACACAGTAAATATGAACCTACACAGTTCATAAATGAACCTACGCACGATAAAATTTATACATACACCATTGGAAATACCACATACACAGTAATATATGAACCTACACATTTCATAAATGAACCTACACACGATAAAAAAATACACATACACAATTCAAATACTAGATACACAATACATATATGAACCTACAAAATAATTATTTTTTTTATTTTTCATATTATACTACATAGAATAAATAACAAATCATGTTAATAGCCTACAATTGTAAAATTTTCACATACGCATTCGTGATTCCATCTTCACAATATGCATGTGTTTATGATACATAAATTTGTGCAGGCAATATATAATATTTAACGCATTTGAAGAAATATGATTAAAGATATTATAGTATTTTATTAAAATTATATTTGTTTAACATTACTTTGATTAATAACATCAATTAAAAAATAACAATTAAAAAAATTTTAAGGTACCTTTCAATTAGATAGTAATAATAACAAATTAATGTTATTAATGACTTAAGTTTCACTTTGAAAAGTCAAAAAAACAAATATTAAACTATCCTTTTTAATTAAAATATTAATATATTAATATCTTCATAATTACAAGTTTGCCATAATTAACTTTTCTAATCCATTGATTAAACATAATCAATCGTCTAGATTGATTTCTCGCACTTCTCGCTGTAACTTGACTTCTCGCAAGATCCATCCCATATATATATATATATATATATTATAAAACATAATAAGCGTATTAATTATATTTTCGTTAAAAGATTTAAACAAAATATTTATTTATATTTTAATACATACTATCTTTAGTTATCCACACCTTATTATAATTATCTGTTTATTTATATATTAGTAACTTATTTGTTTAAATAATTAAAGGTATATGTCAAATAAATTGGTTTATTTAGTTTGTATATTTAATTATTTATTTATATTTTATTATTACAAGCATATTTTATATCTGAACTATCTAAATTATTTAAATATTTAATTATATATTATACCATGGGTAATTAATTGGGAATTTATAATTAATAAGACTATAAATAATTAAGAAAGAAATCAATCGTTCGATTAATAACTGTAAGTCCCGAATCTGGATCACTACAAAATGATATCAACCAAACGAGTATTGGTGCGGAATACCAACACTCGGTGATTCAAGAACACAAATAAGAACAAGTGAAATAACACGGAATTACTTCAAAACACACGTATATTATTGAATACGTCCGTTGCTTAAGCACTTACAATTCTTGATCATAATACTAGGAATGAACAACCCTCTAGTTCTGCTCACTCTCTGCTAATGTGAATAACTAGTAACAACCAACTGAATGGCTCCAAAAACCCTATACAACATGTTCTATATATAGGGTATCCATAACACTAGCCCAACTATAGCCCAAGGCCCACCGAGATCCATAAGGATCTCGGTTTACATACATAGCCCAATACAAAAACCCAATAAACATATAACTAAGTACAAACCACCAAATATGGACCCAACAATCTCCCCCTTGGTTTGTAGCTTCGTTCTTGTTTATTTCACTTCAGACCAGCCTAACCGAAATTCATAGGGATTTCGGTATTACACCAATGTAGTTCTTCAACTCGTCTTCGTTTACATCACTTTAGTCTTGATCATGTCGTGGCCCTTTGATATGCGTCGTTCTAACCAATTTATGACCCAACAATCTCGCCTTTATACTGATGCTTTCAAGATCTTCAGAATCTTTACTTGAACATGATCAGCAACTTCAATGATCAGCAACTTCAGCATCTGCATCCAATACTCTACCATCTCCCCCTTTTTGATCGCATCATCCAATTTGAATCTCAGATACTTCATATGCTTTCGTTGCAAGAAATCAGTCTTAAAAGAACAATCAACTTTGATAGAAAGATCAACCAAAATATTTTTGAAAACAATTAAATAAAACAAAATAAGACAAACATATTTTTGTAATTTTTATTTTTATGTTTTTGTTTTTTTTTTAATTTTCTTGAAAAGACTTGAAATGAGATCATACCAGCTAAACCAACTATAACACAATAACCGATATCAGATT
The DNA here is from genome assembly GCF_021521415.1 of Bidens hawaiensis. Lineage (NCBI taxonomy): Eukaryota > Viridiplantae > Streptophyta > Magnoliopsida > Asterales > Asteraceae > Bidens > Bidens hawaiensis. The sequence continues at coordinate 17,913 of NW_027497015.1, read as the reverse complement.
TCATGAGCTGAAAACTTCCAAACAATTTCTTAACACATTTGTTTTGACAAGAGTAATCAAGAAGTAAAGAATAAAATAAATGAAATAAAATAAAACCAAAAACAACAAATAAAACAAATTTAATCACCCGGTCTTCTTGTAATTTAGCTAAAAATTGGGATCAAATTTCAGTTTTTGATAAAAATGCAGCCTTTATGAAAAGATCCGAACATGGAATCATATTATTTAAGGTGCTTTCACAAAGATTCATGTTCAGCGTTATTATGACATAAAGAAACCGGTTGATAGCAGGTATAATGAACTTAGCATGATATTCATTGCATCAGTGATATGATTTAGGTTCAGTTTGGCATAAAGCTTAGATGGACATCACTCATGGACCTGTGATGCCTCCTATCTCTTCTCAAAGCGTATTTGGCTTTCCCCAGATCACCTCGATTTGACTTTGACCCACTGGATTTGGTTTAAAAACTTTTAATGACAGAACTTATTTATTTGATTTTTCTTTTCAAATTTGCAAACAAATTTGAGGTTGAACGTTGGACTTACAGTTTAAGTTAACAAGCCTTTCATTCGGGATGTTAAAGGACTTATATTATTGTCTCCACCCCTGTAGTTATGTTATTAACCCTCATGTTTGTGTTTTTCTTAAAAGCTGGTGAACATTTATCAACTTTTGGTTGATTATATATTTAAAGTAATTTTGTTTACATTTGTTATTTGTCATTCTCAATGAGATACTTCATTTTGGGGACCAAATACCAACGGGCTCGTGTATGACTGGGTAATTGCTTTTCTGCCTATCATTCGGAGAGATGTATATGGAGACATGCACATGTGTTCAAAATGACTCTCCACAGTAAGTTTAGTAAATTTAGTTTATATCACTTGAACTTTTTACGCATCATGGAAAGCTACCATACACATCAATGGCTGTTCTAGAGCCTTTTAAGCTTAACAACTTCACCCGTTAGGCACACATAAACAATTTACCTATCATTTTCCAAAGGTTGGATCAATTTTCATTTGAAAATCTTATGAAGCTTCTAAAAAGCTGTTAACTGAATAAAGATATCACTTCCCATAAAATTACAGAAGACAAACATGTTAAGAACTCAGTCACCCCGGTCACTCTTCAATTTTCAGGTAAATGGCTATCCCGTATGACCACTAGTGGTTAACAGGACCAAAACACATATGAGAATATGTGTCCCTCCAACTTGGAATTACCGACATAATTTTAATTGAAAGAATTTAAAACACATCACAAACGCCCCAGATGCTTTCATTCTTTAGATAAATGGCTATCCTGTGAATCTACAAGTAGATCACCGGACCAAACATATACAAGTATATGTTCTTCAACTTTAGCAACCGACATAATTTTAAGCGAGAGTGAAGTTTGAAAGATATAGATAAAACTTTTAATTTTTATTTATTAAACACACACACTCTTTTTGAATATATTTTTTTAAATTTCTCCCCCTAAATTTGTGTAAAAACTTTGACCAAAAAGAAAACTTTTATGTACAAATTTAACCTCAAAAAGACTCAATCGTCGAAACATAGAATTTAATAAACACTTTTATGACGTGTGATAGTCAGCCAACTGATGTACTACATTTCTCATGCACGTTCAAGTCCTTTTCTCATTTTTGGGAAACAAAATACACTATACTTGAAAAACTATACGTGAACATATTTTTGTATTTTTTTATAAAAATTTAAAATTTTAAAATCTTTTTGACTGATCAATCTTTCATAGCAAAGTGATACGGTTACCTTTTATCTTCAAGACATCATCTTTCCATTTGTGAGAATCTACCCCTAAGAATAAGCTTGTTTTGAGATTCTGCATCCTTGCGAGTTAAATGTCTGGAACAAACCTTTTAATATGCAATGTATTCCCTGATTTGTTCCTACACACTTAGAGAGCATATTAAAAACGTTCTATCACCCTAAAATCCCGTCCAGGCAACAAATAATCCAATTTATGGTTTAAAGATTTAAAAACAATGGATATTTGCCCTGTCATGTGCCTAGAACAACCCATTTAATAAACAATGAATTTTTGGTTGTTCCTACACGCATAGCGGAATCAGTTGGACATAGGAACCCAAGCTATAAATGTCTTGGGGTTCCCTTGAGCATCAACATATGTGACTTCTTGCCAACTCATATCTTTCCCATCTTTAACAGAATCATTTGTTAATACAGATTCTGTTTGCTGAGTTTTTAGTTTCCAAAACTGTCTTGGTTTAGTGAAATTTGATAAAACAGACTTTGGAGTGGAGCAATTCGAATTCGAATTCTAAGAACTCTTAACACTCTTTGATTTCTGAAAATTTATTTTTCTTTTAACAGTTTCTAAATCATTTGAGTGCAAACCTGTCGTATTAACTTTGAATCCTTGAGTATTTGTGACCCGTCGAACAGATACTTGTGGTTTTCTAAAATAAGCATTTTGTTTAACCACTAGATTCGGTTGGAACTATTACCTTTCACCTGAAGAACTTGTCTATTAACAACACGGTAGTGACATTCCTTTGCTAAATGCCCGCCTTTCCCGCAAACGAAATACGCCTTCATCCTTCTTCTAATGTCAACGGAAGCACTTGACTCATGTTGGAATTCCTTCTTGGGAAAGGTTTTTCCATTCTTCTTGCCCCTTGGTGCAGCCTTCTGATTTTGCTTGTAATAGGGAACTGATGTATATAAAAATATACATCTTTTTAGCATCAAATAATCTCTAAAAACTGCAACTTCTATTATATAATATAGTTAAAATAACTACTTATCATGTTAAAATGTATTTTCAGGTGAATTCAAGCCTCAAACGAAGAAAAGAATGAAAAAACAAAGAAAAACCAAAGAAAACAGCAAAACATGAGGCTGTGCTTCAGGAAACATGGGGCTGTGCTTGAGGAAACACGGGGCTGTGCTTTTGGGAAACACGGGGCTGTGCTTTTGGAAGCACGGGGTCGTGCTTCTGGTCACTTTTCAGAAAAGACAAAAAAATCTACAAAAAAGACAAAATAGTGAACAGCTGGACACGGGGCCGTGCTTTTGGAAGCACGGGGCCGTGCTTACCTCTCAGAAACGACAAAAAGAATTAGCACATGTCACTAAAAAGCACGGGTGCGTGCCTCAGGAAGCACGGGGCCGTGCCTACCTTCCAGAAACGACAAAAAGAATTAGCACATGTCACTAAAAAGCACGGGGCCATGCTTACCTTCCAGAAACGACAAAAACAAATCTGGCACATGTCATAAAAATGCACGGGGGCGTGCCTACGTAAGCATGGGGCCGTTCTTCACACTCCAGATTGCCTATAAATAGTCGCTCATGTTGCATTCATTTAGTGTGCCTTGAAAAGAGTTCTATCCGGTTTTCACTTATAAAAACACACACTAACACTCACATTGAAGATCTAGTGAAGAGTTTGAAGGCTTGGAGGTCATCATCATCAACCATCATCATCATCCATCATCACCATCATTAGGAAGGAAGATTCATCTACATTTGGTTAGATTGTTCAAGTTTAATCATGTATTTGTTTTCATCATTCATCTTAATGTTTATCATTATGCTCATTATGAGCTAAACTCCTTTTACCATCTAAAATATATGAAAAAGCTTTGTTTTACTTGATGATTATATAAAACATGTGGGTTAGTCTAGTAAAGTACATGGTTATATTACAATTATCTTTTAATAAGAAATGTTTCACCATCTTAAATCACTAATTCAAAGTTGGTGGTTGTCAATCCCATTGGCAATCGTTCATGATCGATTCATGTTCTTGAAAAATAGAAATACTTTGATACATTATCGAAACATGGATCCTTATATTGTACTTAGAAATGATGAGATATAAGTTATGATGTATTTCTCTAAACCTTGGTAATCCGAAAATGGCTTTGCTTAGGATATCAAACTAGTTAAAGAAGTCATATGTTACAGGAATGCGTAATTATAACCAACATAAATCAACCAAGGAGAGGTTGTGTGACTTAACTACAACCACCCGAAGTTGTTAGAATTGGTATTTGAGAAATCAAAGGCAATCCTAATCTTTCTACTTTACGAAACTACTTGCCAACTTAAATTGACATTATTGAGGTGGCATGACATTAAGAAATGATGGACTTTAAAATGCGCATGCTATCTCCTTAGTGCCAAAGATGCTCACTGAAGGTTTAAGGAGCTATCTATCATATATTATTATGGCAAGTCTACCACATGTTTTTATATCAATTATCAATGCTAAAATGGAGTGGATTTTTGATCTTAGATGGTAACCTTCGCATAATTGAACAACTCGTTTAGAATCTCTCGTCTTGGTCACCTATATATTATATATATAAGTATTTATATTTTATAAAAAGTTCAAAAATTAACCCCAAAATGATTAAAACCTCCGATTAAAGTAAAACAACGATTTATTATTAGAAACATTTGTGTCCACGGATCGATACTTGGTTCTTACCAATACTATTCTACATATACGATAGGTATACTTGCCTATTTTGTGTGTGTTTAGTCTTTGTAGAAATCACTTTTATAAATTTAAAACACGATCTTGTGCAAAAGCAAATCATTCCATCCATCATATTTTATACCACACGCACGCACGCATCAGGAACATATAGACGATGAACACAATTTCTGGCTATAGTTCTTGCGTGCCACAGTGGTAACATGTTTGCCTCTTAAATAAGTGTCACCCACTGATTTATCAACACATGGAGATCCGAAGGATCTATGAGGACGAGATTGTCCTTGTTGTGCTGATTTCTTATGTGCCTTCCCGTTGTTACCACAACTTTGTGTATTATTATTAGTACAATTTTGAGTTGTGGTTGTGACATCTGCCCAATCCGACCCGACCCAGGTACCCGTTTTCGAATCCGATTCCTTTTATGATTTAAAATTTGATTATTAATCTTTGTAAAATTCACATTAAATAAATTATATATATTTTTATATTACTTACTAATAATAATAATTTCTTTCCCGTCCCTTTCTTCCTTCTCTTCGCCGTCCCGCCTCTTTTTCTCTCTTGTCGCCGTCCCGCCCCTCTGCTTAACCCTTTAAGCCTTGAAACCCTTTTTCTCTTAACTTTTTGCTTGTCCTTTGGTTCTTCCCGCCTAAGGATGTCTGCGCAGCTCCACGCGCCAGACTCCTTACAAGGAAGCCTGCGTGAAGACCGGCTGTTCCTGCGATACGCGAGACGAACTCTTCCCGCAGATCGCTAAGAATTGTAGTTCTTCCCGCAGCGCGCTAAGAATTGTAGTTCTTCCCGCAGCGCGCTAAGAATTGTAGTTCTTCCCGCAGCGCGCTAAGAATTTTAGTTCTTCCCGCGACGCGCTAAGGATTGTATTTCTTCCCGCGGCGCGCTAAGGATTTGTAGTTCTTCCCGCGGCGCGCTAAGGCTTGTTCTGTCTGCCTTCGCCCTCGCGCGCTCGAATCTTCTCGCGCTAAACCTTAAGTCTTTTCTTCAGTTTAGGTCAGCCTGTATGCTTTGTAATATCTTATCTTTTGTATGAGCACTCTAGGTCAGTCCGACATCTGTCCGAAAAGCCACTTTCGGCGCAGCATGCGCACCAATCCTATTGGTTGACAGAAAAAGTGACTGACATTATCTTTTGAAATCTTCTTTTGCATGTCTTGAACAGTGTTTTATCTGACACCTCCCATGCTTTACCTGTAACCTGTCAGCTTTTCCCCATCCCCTGCAGCTGCCGGCGTATCTTTTGATATCTTTTGCTTTTGGCTTCTTGTACTTTTTAAATATCTTTTGCTTGATTTGATAAGATCTTTTCCTCTTTTTATGGGATTGTGTTCCCTAGGGTTTTCCTATAAATAAAACTATTTTTCTTGTTTATTAACACTACACACACTACACTTAAGCACTCCCCAAATCTTTCTCCCTTTGCTTTCTGCCGTCGTTCCTCAGCAGCTCCAACCCCTCTCTTTGCCTCCGTCTTCTCTTCTGTTCTGCCCAGAATCTCGGTAAATATATAATATATAATTTTTCTTTTAAATAATTTATTTAAGTGACTGCATATATTCAAGAACATAAAAACCAATCGTTAAACCAATAACCTCTTATTTATAGGTTAACTTGTGCTTGTTTAAAAGTTGGTTCTTGCATTATCTTTCAACACACCTTTTTCAGGTGAGTAATCTCGTACTTAATCCCCTTTATTTTTTTTACGTTTTGGGATGTTCATGTGTTCGTACAACTTGAGTCTTAAACTTGTTTATGAAATTTATGTGCGCAAAACCCCATGTGTTATGGACGTTTACTTGGCTGTTTATTTGTATGTGTGAATCATTAACCGCTTTGACGGCCTATTCCGAAGTTTTCATGGATCCATTAGATGAACACGGGAGACCTATCGTTTACGGTTTTCTTGTTTTGTTACACATGCACGTATGATTTCTCGTTTTTGTGCTCAATTGGGAGCACGGATTGAACTATGAGCTATGATCTAAGGCTTGATCACAATCTGATTACACCCAATGTTAAACCCCAGTTAAGCACATGTTGCGCGCTGAGTTTGTATTATCTATTTATATCTATTAAACTTGATTTCTCACCGACACGCAAGTGTTGACGTTTTATTTTAACACATGTTCAGGTTTGCTGTAGCTGCTTTTGGGAATCTCAAGGACACGTAGGATGTTTTCTTTTTCTTTGGACCTAGATTAAAATGTAACAAGACAAATTATGTTATTTGAATATTTTAAGTTATGATATGATTTATGTTACTTTATGTCATGTTCTGTGCGTGCGCAATGAAAGTATATTTATTAAATATTGACACCCAAATAGTGTCACGAGTAATGAAACAATACGTGGCGCCCCGATGTATAATCCGCCATCGGTCGGGGTGTTACAGATTGGTATCAGAGCTCCGTGACTTTAGGATAGGTGGTTAGACGTAACGACCTAGAATACCTAGGAGTCCCTTTTCGCGCATGAGAAATATCTCATGATTGCGCGCTAATTGTTAATTACTCGATATTTATAAAATATGCTTGCGCATACGCAGCATATGATTTCGTATTTTATCCGCGATCTTTCGATTTTTATTGTTAAATTTCAATTTATTTCTTTACTTACATATTCGTTTGTGGTGGGGATTGAAAATCCGAGAAGTCATGGTGGTACATGAATAGTTGATTTTCAATTACCATTAACTTTATGTTTTAAATTGAAGATTTGAAAAGTCATGATGATACATGAATTGTCAATCTCCAATATTCGTTTACTCGATATTTTAAATTGAAGATTTGAAAAGTCATGGTGATACATGAATTGTCAACCTTCAATGCTCATTTACTCGATATTTTAAATTGAGAATTCGGAAAGTCATGGTGATGCATGAATTGTCGATTTTCAATTCGAATTTATTACCTGTGTTAAGTTTGCATTTAAATTCATATTTTACTTCAAAGTTGATAGCATTTAACTCCGCGAAACAAGCTTTACGACGATATACTTTGCGCTAAAACGATCTCCCATACCAAGATATTAACAAAACTTAAAACTTTTATAGAATGCCTCCGCTATCAGCTCGTTATCAGAGGAGAGAAGCCGCGCGCAGACGTAGGCAGCAACGTTCCCAGGAAATGGCCGCCGCGATAGCCCAAGCCTTAAACCAAAATAATACCAACCCCTCCGGATATAATATTAAGTCCTTTAATGCGGGTAACCCTCTGAAATTCACAGGGCTTGAAGGAGCCACCGTAATGCTCCAATGGCTCGAGAAAATTGAGAACACCTTCCTCCATACCCAATGCCCTCCAGACCGACGAACCTTATACGCCTCAAGTGTCCTGGAATCAAGGGCGCTTACATGGTGGAATGGAGTAGCTCACGCGCGTGGCGCAGAGGCTGCTTCTAGCATGCTCTGGGAGGAATTCAAGGAACTCTTGACTAGAGAATTCTGCCCTCCCAACGAAATAAAGCGCCTTGAGGAGGAATTTTGGAACTTGAAGCAGTACAGTGGCGAAGCGCGCGAGTACGCTACGCGCTTCCACGAACTAAGTTTGCTTGTCCCACACCTAGTTACCCCTTCCCGCCGAGCCATCGAGAAGTTTCTTGGGGGTCTTCCCATGGAAATTCAAGATTCTGTATGGGCCAGGAACCCAGTAACCCTCTCTGACGCCATCGAGTTGGCCGCTGTGCTCAGCGACAACCATGTCAGGGCAGGAACCCTATTCCTGCGGGGAGCCGAGAAGACCAAACTCACCAAGACTGTCCCAGAACCAACAGAAACCAAGCCAGAACCCTCAAACCGTAACAACCTCAAGCATAGGCGCAGACCCAATCATCAAACCTACGCGATTACCAACCCGCTCATTGTCCCGCAACCCGCCTACCAACCTCCAGTACACGCTCCTAACCTACTGTCAACTTACCCAACACCCCCTGTAGTCCATAACTACGCCTTAACCAATCCAGCACTCCCTGCCCCGCCAACTAAGAAACCTTACACAGGAAACCAACCCTTTTGCCCAACTTGTAGACTTCACCACCCAACTCAAGTCCCGTGTCGACAATGTAACCGATGTGGCCGTACTGGTCACACTGCTGAGAACTGTAGAGTCCTTCCCGCCAACCCAATCGCGCAAACACCACCAACCTACCCGCTAAACCCACAACCAACATACCCTAATCCACGACCCAGGTCGTGCTATAACTGCGGTGACCCCAGTCATTTCCGGAACGCGTGCCCGAGACTGAAAGTACAAATTACGCAAGCTAATCCGGTTAACCAAATTTCAAACCAAGTGACGCGCGGCCGAGCTTTTAATATAACCGCGCACCAAGCGCAAGCGAATAATGACGTGGTTAATGGTACATTTTTACTTAACGGACAATATGCATCTATACTTTTTGATACTGGCGCCGATAGAAGTTTTATTTCTCTCGCATTTGAACAAAAACTCGCGCGACCACGAGTAAACTTAAACGAAAACTTTTCAGTTGAATTGGCTAATGGTGAAACTATTTTAATAAACTCCGTGATCAAAGATTGCACGTTTAACCTTAATGAACACGATTTTCTAATCGACCTCATTCCCATGCCTCTTGGAAGTTTTGATGTGATTATTGGAATGGACTGGCTCTCACAAAATCGCGCCGAAGTAATCTGCCCCAAGAAGTTGATTCGCATTCCTCGAGAAAATGGTCAAGATCTTCATATCTACGGCGAGAAACCATCTAACGGTCTTAAACTTATGTCATGCACTGAAGCCCGAAGACTTTTGCGGAAGAAATGTGTCGCTTTCTTAGCTCATGTGGTCAAACCCGATGAAGGAAGGAAGAAACTTTCTGAAATCCCCATCGTGCGTGACTTTCCTGAAGTCTTTCCCGATGATCTTTCTGGTTTACCTCCCGCTCGGGAAGTCGAGTTTCGTGTTGATCTTGTCCCTGGTGCATCCCCCGTAGCCAAATCTCCTTATCGACTTACACCCGCTGAAATGCAAGAATTGGCAAGTCAACTTCAAGAGTTGACCGATAAAGGATTCATTCGCCCTAGCTCTTCGCCATGGGGTGCTCCGGTGTTGCTCGTTAAAAAGAAAGACGGTTCGTTTCGCATGTGTATCGATTACCGCGAGCTGAACAAACTCACCATTAAGAACCGGTATCCCTTACCGCGTATTGACGACCTCTTTGATCAACTCAAAGGTGCCTCTTGTTTCTCCAAAATCGATCTCCGTTCTGGATATCACCAGTTGCGTATCCGCGAAGAGGATATTCCCAAGACTGCCTTTCGAACCCGCTACGGTCATTTTGAATTCCTGGTCATGCCCTTCGGTTTAACCAACACACCCGCTGTTTTCATGGATCTAATGAACCGGGTGTGTAGATCTTTCTTGGACCGATTCGTGATCGTGTTTATCGATGACGTTCTGGTGTATTCCAAAACCAAGGCCGAGCATGAACAACATCTTCAGTTGGTGTTGCAAAAGCTTCGAAACGAACAACTCTATGCCAAACTCTCCAAGTGTGAGTTTTGGTCGGATGAGGTACAGTTTCTTGGTCATGTTGTAAACAAGATGGGTATTCATGTCGACCCATCCAAAATTGAAGCAATCAAGAACTGGATTACACCGTCCACTCCTACCAAAATCCGTTCCTTTTTGGGCTTAGCTGGTTACTACCGGCGATTCATTTCGAACTTCTCGAAAATCGCCTTGCCTTTAACAGCATTAACGCACAAAGGCAAACCGTATATTTGGGGCGCTAAGCAAGAAGAAGCCTTCCAAACGCTCAAGCAATTGTTGTGCGAAGCTCCTGTTCTAGCGTTACCTGAGGGTACTGATGACTTTGTCGTTTATTGTGATGCCTCCAACCAAGGTCTCGGTTGTGTACTTATGCAACGAGGCAAGGTTATCGCTTACGCTTCAAGGCAACTTAAAATTCATGAAAAGAATTATACGACTCACGACCTCGAACTTGGTGCAGTTGTATTTGCCTTAAAAATCTGGAGACACTACCTCTATGGGACTAAGTGTATCATTTACACAGACCATAAAAGCCTTCAGCACATCTTTGATCAAAAGGAACTTAACATGAGACAACGCCGATGGAACGAACTCATCAGCGATTACGATTGTGAGATCCGATATCACCCTGGAAAGGCTAATGTGGTAGCCGATGCGCTCAGCCGAAAACCCAGCCAACTCAACTGTATCTTGCCGCGCACGCAGCTTCATTTCGCGCCGATCCAAAACGATCTTGAATCGCGCATTCGCGACGCGCAGCGCGCATCGATCAGCAAAGGCAACCTTCGCGCCGAGTTAGCGTGTGGTGCAGAAGCACATCTAGTTCCTAACCTGAATGGAATTCTCTGTTATCTCAATCGCATCTGGATCCCCAATGATGAGAATCTTCGCTCTGTCATACTGAGTGAAGCGCACAAATCTCGGTATTCCGTTCATCCTGGTGCTGACAAAATGTACAAAGATTTGCGCCTTTCTTATTGGTGGCCTGGTATGAAAAAGGATATTGCTGTGTTCGTAGCTAAATGCCTAACTTGTTCTAAGGTAAAAGCTGAACATCAACGCCCATCTGGTTTGCTCGAACAACCTGAAATTCCTACGTGGAAATGGGAAAGTATAGCAATGGACTTTATCACCAAGTTACCCTTGACCGCAAGCAAACATGATAGCATTTGGGTAATAGTGGATCGATTGACCAAGTCTGCTCACTTTCTGCCCATTCGTGAAACCTACCGTGTTGAACAACTTGCGCATCTTTATGTCAAAGAAATTGTCTGCCGTCATGGTACTCCCTTGAGCATCATATCCGATCGCGATGGCCGTTTTATATCTCGCTTTTGGAAATCTCTCCAATCTGCGTTAGGAACTCGTTTGGACATGAGTACTGCATATCATCCTCAGACCTACGGACAGTCTAAGCGAACCATCCAAACCCTTGAGGATATGCTTCGATCTTGTGTTCTTGATTTTGGAGGTAATTGGGATTCACACCTACCTCTGATCGAGTTCTCTTATAATAACAGCTATCATTCCAGCATCGGTATGGCCCCATTTGAAGCACTTTACGGTCGAAAGTGCCGCTCACCGATTTGTTGGAATGAAGTGGGTGAAGTTCAAATCACAGGACCCGAACTAATTCAAGAGACAACCGATAAAATCGCCAAGATCCGTGATCATCTGCTGACTGCCAGAAGCCGACAGAAGAGTTACGCAGATCGCAGGCGGAAGCCTCTCGAATTTCTAGTTGGTGATCTTGTTCTCCTCAAAGTGTCGCCCTAGAAGGGTGTTGTCCGCTTTGGGAAGAAAGGTAAGCTTGCACCTCGTTATGTTGGTCCATTCAAGATTCTTGCGAGGGTGGGAAAAGTTGCCTACAAACTGGACCTGCCGCCCGCGCTCAGCAATGTGCATCCAACTTTCCATGTATCCAATCTCAAGAAATGTTTAGCTGACGAGAACCTCCACATACCACTTGATGAAGTTCAAGTTGATGAGTCTATGCATTTCGTTGAGAAGCCTGTTGAGATTATGGATCGCGAGGTAAAGCAAACCAAGCGCAGTCGCATCCCTATTGTTAAAGTTCGTTGGCAGTCCAAGCGCGGAGCCGAGTTCACTTGGGAAAGGGAAGATCTAATGAAGATCAAGTACCCGCACCTTTTCTCTGCGCAACCTATTTCGAGATAAATTTCGGGACGAAATTTCTTAAAGTAGGGGAGACTGTGACATCTGCCCAATCCGACCCGACCCAGGTACCCGTTTTCGAATCCGATTCTTTTTATGATTTAAAATTTGATTATTAATCTTTGTAAAATTCACATTAAATAAATTATATATATTTTTATATTACTTACTAATAATAATAATTTCTTTCCCGTCCCTTTCTTCCTTCTCTTCGCCGTCCCGCCTCTTTTTCTCTCTTGTCGCCGTCCCGCCCCTCTGCTTAACCCTTTAAGCTTTGAAACCCTTTTTCTCTTAACTTTTTGCTTGTCCTTTGGTTCTTCCCGCCTAAGGATGTCTGCGCAGCTCCACGCGCCAGACTCCTTACAAGGAAGCCTGCGTGAAGACCGGCTGTTCCTGCGATACGCGAGACGAACTCTTCCCGCAGCGCGCTAAGAATTGTCGTTCTTCCCGCAGAGCGCTAAGAATTGTAGTTCTTCCCGCAGCGCGCTAAGAATTGTAGTTCTTCCCGCAGCGCGCTAAGAATTTTAGTTCTTCCCGCGACGCGCTAAGGATTGTATTTCTTCCCGTGGCGCGCTAAGGATTTGTAGTTCTTCCCGCGGCGCGCTAAGGCTTGTTCTGTCTGCCTTCGCCCTCGCGCGCTCGAATCTTCTCGCGCTAAACCTTAAGTCTTTTCTTCAGTTTAGGTCAGCCTGTATGCTTTGTAATATCTTATCTTTTGTATGAGCACTCTAGGTCAGTCCGACATCTGTCCGAAAAGCCACTTTCGGCGCAGCATGCGCACCAATCCTATTGGTTGACAGAAAAAGTGACTGACATTATCTTTTGAAATCTTCTTTTGCATGTCTTGAACAGTATTTTATCTGACACCTCCCATGCTTTACCTGTAACCTGTCAGCTTTTCCCCATCCCCTGCAGCTGCCGGCGTATCTTTTGATATCTTTTGCTTTTGGCTTCTTGTACTTTTTAAATATCTTTTGCTTGATTTGATAAGATCTTTTCCTCTTTTTATGGGATTGTGTTCCCTAGGGTTTTCCTATAAATAAAACTATTTTTCTTGTTTATTAACACTACACACACTACACTTAAGCACTCCCCAAATCTTTCTCCCTTTGCTTTCTGCCGTCGTTCCTCAGCAGCTCCAACCCCTCTCTTTGCCTCCGTCTTCTCTTCTGTTCTGCCCAGAATCTCGGTAAATATATAATATATAATTTTTCTTTTAAATAATTTATTTAAGTGACTGCATATATTCAAGAACATAAAAACCAATCGTTAAACCAATAACCTCTTATTTATAGGTTAACTTGTGCTTGTTTAAAAGTTGGTTCTTGCATTATCTTTCAACACACCTTTTTCAGGTGAGTAATCTCGTACTTAATCCCCTTTATTTTTTTTACGTTTTGGGATGTTCATGTGTTCGTACAACTTGAGTCTTAAACTTGTTTATGAAATTTATGTGCGCAAAACCCCATGTGTTATGGACGTTTACTTGGCTGTTTATTTGTATGTGTGAATCATTAACCGCTTTGACGGCCTATTCCGAAGTTTTCATGGATCCATTAGATGAACACGGGAGACCTATCGTTTACGGTTTTCTTGTTTTGTTACACATGCACGTATGATTTCTCGTTTTTGTGCTCAATTGGGAGCACGGATTGAACTATGAGCTATGATCTAAGGCTTGATCACAATCTGATTACACCCAATGTTAAACCCCAGTTAAGCACATGTTGCGCGCTGAGTTTGTATTATCTATTTATATCTATTAAACTTGATTTCTCACCGACACGCAAGTGTTGACGTTTTATTTTAACACATGTTCAGGTTTGCTGTAGCTGCTTTTGGGAATCTCAAGGACACGTAGGATGTTTTCTTTTTCTTTGGACCTAGATTAAAATGTAACAAGACAAATTATGTTATTTGAATATTTTAAGTTATGATATGATTTATGTTACTTTATGTCATGTTCTGCGCGTGCGCAATGAAAGTATATTTATTAAATATTGACACCCAAATAGTGTCACGAGTAATGAAACAATACGTGGCGCCCCGATGTATAATCCGCCATCGGTCGGGGTGTTACAGTGGTGTCATCTCAGTTTGATGACACGTTAGAAAAGGATTCATTTTCACTAGCCTGAACCTTTTTACTATCAGAAGCAACATTATTTACTCTATCAGAAGCAACATCATTTACTATATCTGCATATGAAGTAGAAGCATCAAAATTGTTCACACATTTAAAAACAGGCTTGATTTCCTCTAGGGATCCTGATCCAACAGTTTCAGATTGAACCTGTTTACCATACTTCATGTCTTTTATCTTTTCCTCCTGTTCTTTGGTAATAGGGGTAGGGACATAATTGTGGTTGTAAGGTGGGGAACTTGACTGTATCCTATTCTCTCACCTTCATTTTCCTTCCACCATAATTGATTTTCAATCATTGAGTTGACAACTTAACTGGAACCATCAAATTCTTAAAGTCTAGTTCAGCCCTTTCAAATTTACTAGTTAGATTAAAAATTTCTAACTTGGAGGCTTCCAGTTTAGCCGTCAATTCAACGATTTCCTGTTTAGCATCAAGGTGGTGACAACTTTTTATACTGAAATCAGATTTAAGCTTCTTAATGTCCTTGTTCTGTGCTTCTATTTTGTCTAGAAAGCCCTTTTCATTTTTCTTAAGTTTAAAATTTTCTAATTTTATTCTCTCCATATCTCTAATTAGGCTATCGTTATGAATCTTAAACATTTCTATTTTTTCACCACAATTTAAAGAACATGGTTTAAAACTTATCTCAGATGGATTTTGATATACTTCTTGTGAGGGAGCAGACTGATTAAGAGTACTTCCAAACATTGAGATGAGTTGTGGATAATCCGTTGAGTAATTAAAGAGAGTAAACTGATTTTCCCGCCAAAATTTCTCGAAAAAATATGATCGCCAAAATTCTCAAAACAGATGTCCCGCTCAAAAGAGGCGTCCAAGAAAATTTTCGTTCAAG
This sequence comes from Bidens hawaiensis, assembly GCF_021521415.1. Classification (NCBI taxonomy): domain Eukaryota; kingdom Viridiplantae; phylum Streptophyta; class Magnoliopsida; order Asterales; family Asteraceae; genus Bidens; species Bidens hawaiensis. The sequence continues at coordinate 2,712 of NW_027497015.1, read as the reverse complement.
ACAAATTTTTTTGAATTTCCCGCCAAAATTTGGCCGAAAATTACCCGAAAAAATTTGTTTTCGTCAAATTTTTCAAAAAAGAATTTTTACTTATAAGGAGTATTCTGGAACTTCGTTCATCAGAATTTTTTCTTATAAGGAGAATTTTTTTTTTCTGAACACTAGATTTTGCTTGACTTTGACCGAACACAATTTGACCGAGAACCAGTATAGGTGACCGAAATCAAACGTTGACGGAGAACAATGAATAGTTGACCGTGAACAATCTGACCGAGAACCAGTATAGTTGACCGAAAACAAACGTTGACCGAGAACAATGATCTTTGGCCGAAAACACTAAATCTACTGAAAACAATCAAAGATTTTTTGCCGAAAACTCTTATTCTGGCCGAGAACTATGATTTCTTGTTCAGCAATCTTAATCTTGGACGAAAACTAGAAAGATTTCAACTTTAACAAACTCCCGAAATTTCTTGGATTTGATTTGTTTCCAAAGTAAAATCAATCTTCCACCAAAATTAATTTCTCTTCTTCTCCGATAACCCACTCACCGGAAAAACGAACATAGCCACCCAAAATCAAGATCTTCAATCTGTTGATATCACAATAACGAGCTTGAATTCGTCCAAGGCTCTGATACCAATTGTAAGTCCCGAATCTGGATCACTACAAAATGATATCAGCCAAACGAGTATTGGTGCGGAATACCAACACTTGGTGATTCAAGAACACAAATAAGAACAAGTGAAATAACACGGAATTGCTTCAAAACACACGTATATTATTGAATACGTACTGTGCTTAAGCACTTACAATACTTGATCATAATACTAGGAACGAACAACCCTCTAGTTCTGCTCATTCTCTGCTAATGTGAACAACTAGTAACAACCAATTGACTGGCTCCAAAAACCCTATAAAACATGTTCTATATATAGGGTATCCATCACACTAGCCCAACTATAGCCCAAGGCCCACCGAGATCCATAAGGATCTCGGCTTACATACATAGCCCAATACGAAAACTCAATAAACATATAACTAAGAACAAACCACTAAATATGGACCCAACAATAACCATTCTAATCACAACATAACCCAAGTAATATCAAAATCCCAAATCTATTATACGCATTATCTCATTTGTTAGTAACTCATAATATTAAATTACGTTAAATCATTTATAATTAATTTATATTATCCTATTTATCTAGGAATCCTTGTCGGTGTATCCCGAAGGGGTTCATCATTCTCACATCATTATTTGTATTTCGTTCATCCGATCATGTGAGTATCTCACTCCCCCTTTTAACTCATATTTAAACCGTTTTGGAGACATATGCGTTCTATTTATTTTATTACAATATATTACTCTACTTGCAACTGTTGTCACTCGCGTTTAACAATTTATACCTTACTTGTTTATGTGCTTACTTGCTTTATATGCTTCTGCATTCGGAGAGGTCCAACATAATCTCAGTGTAGTATGATCGTACGACCGTCGTATTGGCCGACGTCCGACGCATTGACAATGATTTCACTGATACCTTCATTTTTTAGTAACCAATACCCATTCGCATGGCAGCGGTTTAGCCCTTTCTTTATGGTTTGATTGATTTGTTATAAGCTATGGTTAAATTTCTTATCTCACGTGAAACGGTTTGCTACCTTATATATTATTATATAATAATGAAAATCTGGTGTTTTACTCACTAAACCTTGTGTTGAGAAAATTATATTATTTTCAACGCATATGCAGGTCATGGTACGATGTAGTTGAAGTTAGAAGATCGTTTAAGGACTTATGCTAGAGGAAATTCAATGAGACAATAGATTTTATGATATTGATTTGTGTTTGTCTTGAGATATTGTAATGAATAATTGTTTTATTTGAAATCATTAAATAGATATTGAATCTTATAACATTGCATGATAGTAACCTTGTGAGCTGTGACAATCAGATCACGGCCCGACATTTCCACCTTAGGTTGGGATGTGACATTACTGAAGACCTTATTTAATTGCATATTGTACTTATTTACATTTTATTTAATAAAACTTTTCTTAGTTTTGATTTTGTATGTCTCTTAATTTGTTCTGCATGCGAAATGACATATAGACAATTTATTATACAAATCAAATATTTGAAGGGCTTACTTATAAAGTTTTGATCATAACTACTTATGTTTTAAACAAGGACTGCAGTATGATTAATGAGGGTCTTGAGCTAATGTTCAACAAAATAACTGAATTTCTCTGCTCTAGTTTGAGTTTAAATTTAAAATGAGTGTTAAAATCTGCAGACTAACCTAATGCTAACAATAAATGATTATTCGGCCAAGTGGGAGAATGTAAGAATAAATATATGTGTATATATTTATATTTATGTATGGCCATTATGATCATTTATACAATAATAGATCAAAGTTAAATAATTATACCTTATTATTATCTTAGCTAGGTAATTGTTGATTAACCAAAGTACCATTTCTTGCTAATCAAGGGTTTTTCCTTGGATGCATATAAATACATGGAGAGGCTAATTAACATCAACACAACATAACCCTAAACCTGACTAAGAAATTTGTCACCCTCTCTCCCTCTATATTGTTCGGTTTCTCAAGAACCCTAATCCCTATCACTAATATACATCCTAAAGGGGAACTCGACAAAGCTGACTATCATATCATCTGGTCTTTCTCTCTCTCTACT